>NC_091764.1:39544015-39847045 GCF_029378745.1 Bos indicus | reverse complement strand
TATCTGAGGTTATTGATATTTCTCCCAGCAATCAAAATTCCAGCTTGTGCTTCATCCAGCCCAGCGTTTCCCATGATATACTCTGCATATAAGTTAAATAAGCAAGGGTGACAATATACAGTCTTGAAGTACTCGTTTCCCTATTTGGAACCAGTCTGTTTTTCCATGAGGAGATACCACATGTCCAAGGTCAGAAAAACCCAGCAAGATGGTAGGCACTGGAGTGGTGGCTGAACAGTGCTGGAGAGGCTGTGAAGAGAGACCCCACACCTAAGGGCAAAGGAAAAGGCCCAGCAAGACTGTAGGAGGGGCAAATTCCCCATTCCTACCAGAGATGCTCAGAGGGCTGAACAAACCTTGTGTGCACCAGGACCCAGGAACCCCACAGAGACTGAGAGAGAACTGTGTTTGAACATCTCCTGTGGAGGTATGGGTCAGCAGTGGACTGCCACAGGGACAGGGGCTCTGGGTGCAGCAGACTTGGGTATGGCATAAGACCTCTTGGAGGAGGTCACCCTTAACCCTACCATAGAGTTGCCAGAATTCACACAGGACTGGGAAATAGTCTCTTGGAGGGCACAAACAGAACTTTGTGTGCACCAGAACCCAGGATAAAGGAGCAGTGACCCCACAAAAGACTGATCTAGACTTGCCTGGGAGTGTCCAAGAGTCTCCAGCAGAGGCATGGGTAGATGGTGGCCTCCTGCAGGGTTGGGGGCAGTGACAGCACTGTAACAGCACATGCATGGGATCTTTGAAAGAGTTCACCATTATCTTCATTACCTCCAGAGGAACCAACAGTCAAACTGCCAACATCAGTTGGATTATTGAAAAAGCAAGAGTCTTCTTGCTTTTTCTTCTAAGGGGTTCTTACCCACAGTAGTAGATATAATCGTCATCTGAGCTAAATCGACCCATTCCAGTCCATTTTAGTTCAGTTCAGTTCAGTTCAGTCACTCGGTCGTGTCCAACTCTTTGTGACCCCATGAATCACAGCAGCCCAGGCCTCCCTGTCCATCACCAACTCCCGCAGTTCACCCAGACTCACGTCCATCAAGTCAGTGATGCCATCCAGTCATCTCATCCTCTTTCATCCCCTTCTCTTCCTGTCCCCAATCCCTCCCAGCATCAGAGTCTTTTCCAAAGTGTCAACTCTTTGCTTGAAGTGGCCAAAATATTGGAGTTTCAGCTTTAGCATCATTCCTTCCAAAGAATACCCAGGACTGATCTCCTTTAGAATGGACTGGTTGGGTCTCCTTGCTATCCAAGGGACTCTCAAGAGCCTTCTCCAACACCACAGCTCAAAAACATCAAAAGAATCAAAACCATTTTAGTTCACTGATTCCTAAAATGTTGGTGTTCACTCTTGCCATCTCCTGTATGACCACTTCCAATTTGCCTTGATTCATGGAGCTAACATTCCAGGTTCGTATGCAGTATTGCTTTGTACAGCATTGGACTTTATTTCCTATATGTCCAGGTGCTCTATTTCCATAAATTTCAGTAGATAATAAATTTTGGTCTTACTGATGAATCATAAGACATTTAAAGAGCCATTAAACTCAATGTTTTATCCCCAAAATGCTCCTAACACAAATAAAGTAATACCAATTATAAACAGCTATGACCAAAGTCACATATGTGCAAGCAGTGACAATAAAGTCATTATTGTCTCCTGACTTATAGCATTTAAGAGATGCTATAAATTTTAAGATGCATTCCATTCTTAGATATCAGTCAGTTCAGTTCAGTTGCTCAGTTGTGCCTGACTCTTTGCCACCCCATGGACTGTAGCACGCCAGGCTTCCCTGTCCATCTCCAACTCCCAAAGCTTGCTTGAACTCATGTCCATCGAGTCAGTGATGCCATCCAACCATCTCATCCTCTGTCATCCCCTTCACCTACCTTCAATCTTTCCCAGCATCAGGGTCTTTTCCAATGAGTCAGTTCTTTGCATCAGGTGGCCAAAGTTTTGGAGTTTCATCTTCAGCATCAGTCCTTCCAATGAATATTCAGGACTGATTGCCTTTGGATTGACTGGTTTGATCTCCTTGCAGTCCAAGGGACTCTCAAGAGTCTTCTCCAACACCACGATTCAAAACTATAAATTCTTTAGCACTCATCATCAATTCTCATATATTAACATGTAAAAAACATTGAGTGTATTAGAAATAATGAAATATGAATATTTACAGTTTTGAATAATTACAGCTTCTGGACCAAATTTGAGTTAAAGAAGGTAAGAGTTATATTTAGGATGCTGAACATTATTTGTTTAGTTCACCGAGGAAGCAAAATGCCTAGCATAAGTGGCTAGAATCCCAGTAGTGATTTGAGATGAGCATGGTTGCCAAGAGTAATAGTCTCTCTACATTTACATTTATCATAAAGACAACAGTTCAAAGTGTCCCAACAGGCTAACTATGCTTCTCTTCACAGAACAGCACAAGATTTTGTATGTAATAAGACACACACACAAACACACATGTGACTCAAATGGAAAAGAATCCACTTGCAGTGCAGGAAACCCAGCTTTGATTCTCGGTAGGGAAGATCCCCTGGAGAAGGAAATGACAATGACTCTAATATTCTTGCCTGGAGAATCCCATGGTCACAGGAGCCTGGCGGGCTGCAGTCCACAGGGTTGCAAACAGTAAGACATGACTGAACAGCTAACACAAACACCCATACACAATACAGAATGGTTTAGTGAATGAAAGAATGCAATCAATCTGATTTCTGTATTGACCATCTGGTGATGTCCACGTGTGGAGTCGTTTCTTGTGTTGTTAAGGAAGGTGTTTTCTATGATCAGTACATTCTCCTGGCAAAACTATGTTAGTCTTTGCCCTACTTCATTTTGTACTCCAAGGCTAAACTTGACTGTTACCCCAGATATCTCTTACCCCAGATATCCCTTAACTTCCTACTTTTGCATTCCGGTCCCCTATGATGGAAAGGACATCTTTTTTGGTGTTAGTTCTAGAGGGTCTTGTAGGTCTTCATAGAACCATTCAGCTTCTTTGGCATTAGTGGTTGGAACATGGGCTTAGATTACTGTGATATTGAATGGTTTGCCTTGGAAATGAACAGAGAGCATTCCATTGTTTTTGAGATTCCAACCAAGTACTGCATTTCATGCTCTTTTGTTGACTATAAGGGCTGCTCTGTTTCTTCTAAATGATTCTTGCCCACAGTAATAGATATAATGATCATCTGAACTAAACTTGCCCATTCTGGTCCATTTTAGTTCACTGATTCCTAAAACACTGATGTTCACTCTTGACATCTTCTGTTTGACCACTTCCAATTTGCCTTGATTCATGGACCTAACATTCCAGGTTAGTATGCAGTATTGTTCTTACAGCATCGAACTTTACTTCCATCACCAGTCATATCCACAACTGGGTGTTGTTTTTTCTTTGGCTCAGCCTCTTCATTCTTTCTAGAGCTTTTTCTCCACTAATCTCCAGTAGTATATTGGGCACCTACTAACATGGGGAATTCATCTTTCAGTGTTACATCTTTTGCGTTTTCATACTGTTCTTGGCTTCTCAAGGAAAAATACAGAAGTGGTTTGCCATTCCCTTCCCCAGTGGACCACATTTTGTCAGAACTCTACACCATGACCCGTCCATCTTGGGTGGCCCTACGTGGAATGGCTCATAGTTTCATTGAGTGAGACAAGGCTGTGATCCAAGTGATCAGTTTGGTTACTGTTCTGTGATTGCAGTTTTCATTTGGTCTGCCCTCTGATGGAGAAGTTATATACAGTCAGCAAAAACAAGACAAGGAGGTTACTGTGGCTCAGATAATGAACTTATTGCAAAACTCAAAACTAAATTGAAGAAAGTAGGGAAAGCCACTAGACCATTCAGGTATGACCTAAATCAAATCACTTATGATTATACAGTGGAAGTAACAAATAAATTCAAGGAATTAGATCTGATAGACAGCATGACTGAAGAATTATTAATGGTGGTTCATAACATTGTATAGGAGGTGGTGATCAAAACAATCCCTAAGAAAAATAAATGCAAAAAAAAGCAAAACAGTTGTCTGAGGAGGCTTACAAATAGATGAGAAAAGAAGAGAAGCAAAAGGCAAAGGAGAAAAGGAAAGATATACCCATGTAAATTCAGAGATCCAAAAAATAGCAAGGAGAGATAATAAAGCCTTCCTAAGTGATCAGTGCAAAGAAATAGAGGAAAACAGTAGAATGGGAAAGACTAGAGATCCCTTCAAGAAAATTAAATATACCAAGGGAACATTTCATGCAAAGATGGGCACAATAAAGGACAGAAATGGTATGGAACTGACAGAAGCAGAAGATATTAGGAAGAGGTAGCAGAAATACAGAGAAGATCCATACAAAAAAGATCTTAATGACCCAGATAACTATGATGGTGTGATTACTCACCTAGAGCCAGACATCCTGGGGTGCAAAAGTCAAGTGAGCCTTAGGAAGCAACACTATGAATAAAGCTAGTGGGGGTGATGAAATTCCAGCTGAGCTATTTCAAATCCTAAGAGATGATCCTGTTAAAGTGCTACACTCAATATGCCAGCACATCTGGAAAACATCAACAGTGGACACAGGACTTGAAAAGGTCAGTTTTTATTCCAATCCTAAAGAAAGACAATGCCAAGGAATGTTCAAACTACTGCACACTTGTGCTCATTTCACATGTTAGCAAAGCAATGCACGAAATTCTCCATGCCAGGGTCAACATAACGTGAACCGAGAAATTCCAGATGAACATGCTGGATTTAGAAAAGGCAGAGGAACCAAAGATCAAATTACCGCATTAATTGGGTCATAGAAAAAGCAAGAGAATGCCAGAAAAATATCTACTTCTGCTTCATTGACTACGCTAAAGCCTTTACTGTGTGGATCGCAACAAACTGTGGAAAATTCTTAAAGAGATGGGAATACCAAACCACCTGACCTGCCTCCTGAGAAATCTGCATGCAGGTCAAGAAGCAACAGTAAGAACTGGACATGAAACAACAGACTGGTTCCAAATCGGAAAAGGAGTACATCAAGGCTGTATACTGTCACCCTGCTTATTTAACTTATATGCAGAGTACTTCATGTGAAGTGCTGGGCTGGATGAAGCACAAGCTGGGATCAAGTTTTCTGGGAGAAATATCAATAACCTCAGATATGCAGATGACACCACCCTTATGGAAGAAAACAAAGAGAAACTAAAGAGCCTCTGGATGAAAGTGAAAGAGGAGAGTGAAAATTTTGGCTTAAAACTCAACATTCAAAATACTAAGATCATGACATCCAGTCCCATCACTTCATGGCAAATATATGCAGAAAAAATGGATAGAGTGAAAGACTTTATTTTCTTGAGCTCCAGAATCACTGCAGATGGTGACTGCAGTCATAAAATTAAAAGACACTTGGTCCTTGGGAAAAAATCTATGACAAAGCTAGACAGCATATTTACAAGCAGAGATTACTTTGTCAACAAAAGTCTGTAGAGTTAAAGCTCTGGTTTTTCCAGTAGTCTTGTATGGATGTGAGCATTGGACCTCAAAGAAGGCTGAATGCTGAAGAATTGGTGCTTTTGAATTTTGGTGTTGGAGAAGACTCTTGAGAGTCCCTTGAACTGCAAGGAGAGAAAAACCAGTCAAATCCTAAAGGAAATCAACCCTGAATTTCATGGGAAAGACTGATGCTGAAGCTCCAGTACTTTGGCTACCTGATACAAAGAGCTGATTCATTAGAAAATACCCTGATGCTGAGGACGATTGAAGTCAGGAGGAGAAATGGAGAAAAGAGGATGAGATGGTTGGATGGCATCACTGAGTCAATGAGCATCAGCTTGGGCAAGCTTCAGAAGTTGGGGAAGGACAGGTAAGCTTGGTGAGCTGCAATCCATGGGGTTGCAAAGACCCAGGCACAACTGAGTGACTGAAAAAAAAACAAACAGTACTTGCTCCATGTTTTTAAGTACTCCTATGGTGTTCTGGATAAGGAAATGGCAACCCACTCCAGTACTCTTGCCTGGAAAATCCCATGGACGGAGGAGCCTGGTAGGCTACAGTCCATCGGGTCTCTAAGAGTTGGGTACAACTGAGCAATTTCACTTTTACTTTTCACTCTCATGCATTGGAGAAGGAAATGGCAACCCACTCCAGTGTTCTTGCCTGGAGAATCCCAGGGACAGAGGAGCCTGGTGGGCTGCTGTCTATGAGGTCACACAGGGTCGGACACAAGTAAAGCGACTTAGTAGCAGCATGGTGTGCTGTGCTTAATCGCTCAGTTCTGTCTGACTCTTTGCTACCCCATGGACTATAGCCTGCCAGGCTCCTCTGTCATAGGGGTTCTCCAGGCAAGAATACTGGAGTGGGTTGCCATGCCCTCCTCTGGGGATCTCTTCAGCCCAGGAATTAAACCCAGGTGTCTCACTTTGTAGGCAGATTCTTTACCATCTGAGCGTCCAGGGAAGTTCAAGTACTTCTATGTTGGGGTACAATTTTGTCCGATACAAATGCTGTAAGACTCTGTATCTTTTAATTTTCAGTTGCATGGATATCTTTTTCTCTCCTGTTACTATCAGTTTGTATGTATATTTAAAGTGTGTCTCTTGTAGGTAGCATATAGTTACCATTAAGAAATCATCATATTTAATCATTTCCAAGCTGTGTATTTTTTCATAATTTAACATGTCTTAAATGACATCTCACAATTCTGGTTGGATACAGGCATTTTAAAGGAGGTGATCTTGTCTGGGCCTGTGAGAACTTGGTTATA
This sequence comes from Bos indicus, assembly GCF_029378745.1. NCBI lineage: Eukaryota > Metazoa > Chordata > Mammalia > Artiodactyla > Bovidae > Bos > Bos indicus. The sequence goes on along the minus strand of NC_091764.1, from coordinate 39,840,276 downwards.
ATGTTAATATTGTTCTCACTACAGTTAAAAAATAGCTGTAGTTGGCACCATATATATTTTGTTTAATTATATGTAAAATATCCTGGTTATACTATGAATTGGTACTTATTTTTAAATGTATATGCAAAAAGATATAAAAGCAACATAATGCAAAGACATTGTATTAGTGAAATTGTTACTCATCTTTGAAGAAATGACTACAAGTAACAAAATTTGCTGAATGGTGTAAATTGTTCGGAAAAATATATCTGGGACTAAAACATGCTCCATCAATTACCCTCTTCTATAGCTTAGAAAATCAAGAACACTGAGAACTCAGAGAATAAAAAGCAATTCTCAGAAGGAAGAGGATTTAGGTAATCCTTAGTCAATTTATTTCACTTATATTTTTCTTTTTATGTGCAATAGTGAAGTATGACAAGAGTAAATTTGAAGGTATATCTAAAGAGGTTGTTTACTAAATATAAAAAATTGTAAGGGAAAAGAAAGCATTTCTGTGTAATTGGTGATCATTTTTGGTGGGGATATATATAGTAATGCTACATTCTGCATGTATGACATCTTAAAAATTGATGAAATCTGAAATGTTCTTAGCACTCATATGTTTTTATATTCTTGCAATTTTGACAGAGATTCAGAATCCAATGAAAGGTCACTTAGTAGCCTTACTTAAACAATGTGATAATCCCTTTTCCTTAAAGAGGATGAGTACCTTGATTGGTAATGCCAACAAAATTTATTCCAATGAAGACCAGTTGGATTCTCAAAGGAATATCAGAGTTTTATTACAAAAAGAATGGCACATGGATATTAAGTAATCAAGACAGTTGTATAACAAAATGTTCATATTATTTATAACTAGAATATTCTTAATATATAAAAAACTAATTTAAATTAATCAACATATATGAGAATATTAATACCCCAGAAACTTCATCTACACTTGATATTACAATTTTTTTCTCAATCTAATGAGAGAATATTTCACAATTGTGTTAATTTGCATTTCCTTCCCTTCTATTTAAGGCAAGCATCCTTTATATGTGTCTGGTCATTTGTATTTCCTCTTCTGGAGATGATTTGTTCAAAATTTTGCCCATTTTTTTTAACTGTATTTTTGTCTTTTCTTATTCAACATTCAGAAAACTAAAGATCATGGCATCTGATCCCATCACTTCAGGGCAAATAGAAGGAGAAACATTGAAAACACTGAAAACAGTGGGGGGCTCCAAAATCCCTGCAGATGTGACTGCAGCCATGAAATTAAAAAACGCTTGCTCCTTGGAAGAAAAGCTATGACCAGTCTAAACAGCATATTCAAAAGCAGAGACATTACTTTGCCAACAAAGGTCCATCTAGTCAAAGCTATGGGTTTTCCAGGAGTCATATATGGATGTGAGAGTTGGACTATAAAGAAAGCTGAGCACTGAAGAATTAATGCTTTTAAACTGCGGTGTTGGAGAAGACTCTTGAGAGTCCATTGGACTGCAAAGAGATCCAATCAGTCAATCCTAAATGAAATCAGTCCTGAATATATTCATTGGAAAGATTGATGCTGAAGCTGAAACTCCAAAACTTTGGCCTCCAAAACCTGATGCGAAGAACTGACTCATTGGAAAAGACCCTTATGTTGGGAAAGATTGAAGGCAGGAAGAGAAGGGGACAACAGAGGATGAAATGGTTGGATGGCATCACTGACTCGATGGACATGAGTCTGAGCGAGCTTTGGGAGCTGGTGATGGACAGGGAAGCCTGGCATGCTGCAGTCCATTAGGTCACACAGTTGTACACAACTGAGCGACTGAACTGAACTGAACTGATAGTCATTATGGAATATTTTGGATATTTTTTTTCTGTTATATATTGTTGCATACTCTTTCAGTCAATTGTTTTACTTTTAACTTTGTTTACATAGTGCTTTTTCAAACAGATAATTGTTATTTGGGCCTTGTCAAGCATATAGATTTCCCAATTCACAGAGCAAAGACAGTTAACCTCAGTAGAGTATGTTCTCTTGAAAGCAAGGAGTATAACTGTGTTCAGTGCAGCTTGCAAATGGAGGAAAAGCCTCCAATGTGCTGAGATGATAACTAACTGGTCTATCCGAAATAGCTAAGGGTCAAGGACTTCACTTAGAGTTTCAATAGAGTGGAAGATCCCTTCTAGGTCACTGAAATTCAGCTCTTTCCTCCATTACACATTGTCATAAATAGAAATACACAAGACATCTTTCACTGGGTCAGTCTTGATCCTTGAGGATCCCCAAATTCCAGGAATGTGTGAATCCTATCAAGCCTCTAGTATTAGGTTAAAGAATCCATGCACATTCCCAAACACCCTTGTCCAACCCTGACTTTATTCCATTTATTTACATCACATCTTTGGAAAGAGGGCATCACAAGCATGCAGAAATTTAGCTTTTAAGACGTCAAGATTTTTTTATGTCTGAGCTAAACTGCTACCTCAACAGTAAAGTGATAATTATGTAAATGTAGTATTTACCCCAAGTAGTATTTATTAAGTATTCAAAAATGCTAACAGAAAATGGAAAATGTGTACATAAACTTTTGCAATTTAGAAAATAAGATCAATAATCATCAGCCAAATATCTTGAGTCAGTGTTTTTTTAATACACCATGCTTTTATTTATGTTTTATAATTGGTTCGTTTTATTCTTTAAACAATATTAAGACAGATAAGAAAATTCTTAACTCCAGAAATATAACTAGGAAGACTACATTTTCAATTATACACCATGAAACTAAATTATGTGTTCATCTTTCATGCAAAAATGGGAATCTATTTGCAAGCACATATTTTAAAACTTGGAAAATGTTATGAAATCAAATATCTGAAATGTTGCAGAAGAGTAGCTCATTCAGAACCAAAATCTGCAAGCATAGCTGCTTGCAACATCAATCTCATCACAAGTTCTTGGAACATTTACAGAAAGCAATTCCAAGTTCACACAATAATGCATTTTAAATGCTGATGATATGTGTGTGGTACTGGAAACCATGAACACAATTATTTTTGAAAAGCAATTAATATAAAGTCATTGGTATTAAATGAGTGTCAGCAGAGTAACTCATTAATATAAATGCTTTTACCAAGTTAAGGAGAGAAGTATTGATTACTTTTAGGCAGAGAAAATTAAATTAAGTAAACTCTAAAATCCAACGTCTTGACATTTTGCTAGTAAGCAAGAGATATTTTAAACTAATCCATGAAATTGGTTGGCTGACTGCCATTATTAGCTCAGATCTTGGGTTGTTAAAGGGAAAAGTTTGTTCTAATAAAAAGTCTTTTTCCAAAGTAACATACTTGATGCAGGCACTATTTAAATTCTCATAAATAGAAAAATTAAGCCAGTACATCTAAGAAAGAACTTTCATTGTGTTCAGTAAATATTTTTGAAACATCTCAAAGACAAATCTAAATTAATGAAAAAGTTTTTCCTTTTATCCTGAATTATACCTTTCATGAAATTAAAAGATGCTTACTCCTTGGAAGGAAAGTTATGACCAACCTAGATAGCATATTCAAAAGCAGAGACATTACTTTGCCAACAAAGGTCTGTCTAGTCAAGGCTATGGTTTTTCCAGTGGTCATGTGTGGATGTGAGAGTTGGACTGTGAAGAAAGCTGAGCACCGAAAAATTGATGCTTTTGAACTGTGGTGTTGGAGAAGACTGTTGAGAGTCCCATGGACTTCAAGGAGATCCAACCAGTCCATTCTAGAGCTCAGTCCTGGGTGTTCTTTGGAAGGACTGATGCTAACGCTGAAACTCCAGTACTTTGGCCACCTCATGCGAAGAGTTGACTCATTGGAAAAGACTCTGATGCTGGGAGGGATTGGGGGCAGGAGGTAAAGGGTACGACAGAGGATGAGATGGCTGGATGGCATCACCGACTCGATGGACATGAGTTTGAGTGAACTCCAGGAGTTGGTGATGGACAGGGACGCCTGGCATGTTGCAATTCATGGGGTCGCAAAGAGTCGGACAGACTGAGCTACTGAACTAAACTAAGTTTCCCCCAAATGGATAAACCTATTGATCATTTTACCTCTTACTTCTGGATATGTTTGTTGTAAAACATTCTACTAGGTAATAATCAATACTCATTATCATCATTTAATATGATAAACGTTTGGTTCACAAAAGTATTTTTATTCACTTCTCACTTTCTGAAATGGAATACATTAAATACCTTAGGCTGAGGTGTTTTATTTATAAGATTAACATCATCGACATGGAAAATATAGACACACCTAGGCATGAGTTTGTCTTGGAGATGGGTTTCCCAGAATAAATCTCATTTGCTTAGTAATTTTGCAAATTTTTAAGAATATGTAACATTAACAACTCATATAATCTGCACTTTATTATCCTTAAATATAGAAACTGTACATTCATTTAATGATAAAATTTGCATGTTTAAAAAATATACAAGCCAGTTAGTTTACAAAAATCAAACAATTCCATCATTTAGATATAATCATTGCTAAATTTTAGTGGTCTTAATTCCAGACAATCATTTATTCCTACATAAGCATAGAGATAAAGATATCTAGACTGAGAGAGCAAACTACCACTATTAAAATGAAACTATACTTGCTTCTTTTCTTTTAAAAATCATCAACGCCATTTTATTTTAATTTAAAAGAAAAAGAGCTGAATTGAAGCTAAATCAATTGCTATCATTTTGGCAATTGCTTCTTCATCAAAAAAATACCTTAACTTAAAGTATCTTTCCAAATTAAATTTTAAGTGTTCATGAAAGCCTAAAGAATTTATATCATTATTTCAACTAAGTATCTCAGGTTCAGGCAATAGTGATTGACTGTCTATTATGAAAGTGAGTACGTGAACGCTCAAATTCATTCTCCTACCAATTACTTCCTGTTCTTCCACATAGCTAAACATTTGTTTTACTATCTATGACTTTCGTTTGTTTAGTTGGAATTTTAGTTTTATTACATATGAATGTTTTACATCACTTGCACCCTATTCTGTGACTTTTTGGCCTCCTAATAAGCCTCTCAAACTTTATTAAGCCCAACAACCAGCTCAGCAGAAGATTAAAATCTGTTCTTCCACCGTCTTGTCACATCTTGGTTATTGGCAACTCTAGTCTCCACTTGCTCAATACATGAAACTTGGAGTCATTCTCACCCCACATCCAAATCATAAAAATTCCTGCCAGTTCTACCTTCTAAGTATACTGAGAATCTGCCCATCTTCTCAGCACTGAACTTCAGCCCCATCACACTGGTACAAATCACCAACAATCTACCTGAACCTAAGCAACAGCTTCCTACCTGGTCTCCCTGCTTTGCCCTGTGCCCCCTCAGTCACTTCTCAACCCAGAATGATCCTTTTTTAAAAACAGTACATTATGTCAACATTTTGAGGGGAACCCTTCAAGGTTTTAACAATGGCCAACAAGTCCCTGTACAATCTCACCCTGTTCCCATTTCACCTAGTGTCTTACGACCCCACTGCAGCCACACTGGCCTCCTCAAATATGACAGGTAACACTGGACACTATTGGACGTGGTCCTTGCTTTGTGTTTCATACATTTTGTTGGATACATGATTAGAGTGGAATGAGTCAAATGGCATGCATATACACAATTTTCATACACAGTGCCAAATGGTTTTACAATGTGGTTTTACCAGTTTATACTTCTACTACCAATTTATACTCCATTCCATGAGGATGGAATGGAATGGAATGCTCATGGAATATGTGGAGCATTCTTATCACTCCACGTATTTGAAAACTTCAAATTGTTACTCTTTATTTCTAGCCATCTGGTGAGTGCATAGTGAACCTATTTGCAGGTTTACTCCTCATTTCCCCCATTACCAATGAGGTTGGACATCATTCTGAATTATTTGTTCTCAACTTGGCATCACTAATTAAGATGTTTCCTTGTTATAGAAGAGAAACCAGATATTGCATTTCCAAGAACTTCCTGTCTGATTGATTCTGAATTGAAGTCTGACCTTGAGAGAATTCTGAGAAGGGAAGGGAAGGTCATATTCTCCAGAGAAAGTTATAGCCAGACTAACTGGCAGACATGAGAGTCTGAGCGGCTTCTGATGAGCTCCTGACACTGTCACTTCACTGAAGCAGAGGAAGACGGTAAGAGCATCTCCGAGCTTTACTACGCAGGCTCTTTATAAAGCTATATACGCTTCTAATTCACGATACTAAAACTCTTTATACATCCAAATACGTAACTTCTGCTTTACTATCCAAAATTCTGATGGTATTAATACCTGTTCACATATTTATTGGCCCTTGAGAAATTTTGTGAAGGGTTTGTTCAAGCCTCCTGCCTTTTTATCATTCTGGGTTGTTGTTCTCTCATTGATTAGTAGGAATATTTAATATTATTTTAGAGTTTAGTTATAGATGATATAAGTATTTCTCCCACTCCATAGACTGCTTTTTTCAATCTCTCAAATGGTGTATTTTGATAAGATTAACAATTTTGAAGTAGTTTAACAAATACATGAATAATGATTTTATGTTTTAACTTTAAAAACTATTTCCTAGCAATAGTCATGACGATATGCTCTTATGCTATTTTTATCTTTGGTTTTCCTTTCACATCCATATTTAAAATTTAAAATCTGTTTGGAAATAATTTTTTCAGTAAGGCATGAGGAAACTTCATTGCCCTCCCCCCACATAGTTATCCAATGGATCAACACTTTATCAAATAGGCCATTTTTTTTCTCCCATTTCTTGGGTGCCAACTTTTACATAAACTATCTATATCTATGTGGATTTCTTTCTGGGTTTTCTAGTCTGTTTCTTTGAGCTATTGGTCTATTCTTCAGTCACCCCCACACTGTCTTAATTATCTTCATAGCAAACACCAATATTCCTTAAAGAAAGCCTTTCTACCTTTTTTTCATCTTTTCAGTTCAGTTCAGTTCAGTCACTCTTTGTCCGACTGTTTGCGACCCCATGAATCACAGCATGCCAGGCCTCCCTGTCCATTACCAACTCCCAGAGTTCACTCAAACTCACGTCCATCGAGTCGGTGATGCCATCCAGCCATCTCATCCTCTGTCGTCCCCTTTCCCTCCTACCCCCAATCCCTTCCAGCACCAGAGTCTTTTCCAATGAGTCAACTCTTCGCATGAGATGGCCAAAGTACTGGAGTTTCAGCTTTAGCATCATTCCTTCCAAAGAACACCTAGGGTTGATCCCCTTTAGAATGGACTGGTTGGATCTCTGTTTATCTTTTAGACTGTCTCAAGTATTCTTGGTCTTTTGTAATTCTAAATAAATTTTTGAATAAGATTATCAATTTCCATTTTGGAAAACTGTTAATTTATTTGCTTTATCTGTTCCATTTTGTTTGATTTAGTTTTTGAAGGGAGAAGGTGTGGTACTTAAATCAATACTCCCTCCTCCCAGCGCTATCTGACACACAAATATAATCTCAGCTCCTCAGTTTTAATTCCGAAAGTCATACTCACTCTAGATAAAATCTTTATAGATTGTTAGACTATTGTGCAAGACTCTATACTGACTTATTCTTGCCTTTATTTTCAGCCACAATATATGCCAAGAATAGAGCTTGGGAACTATATATTAGATTAAACTTCTGTCTTTAGGTATTAACCTGGCTGTCATGTTTTTCCAGAAGTCTTTCTTGAGTTCATCAAGCAAGGATAATAACTCTCTTCTGTTGTATAAACCTCTATATGTAATATATATTCATTTGTAGCCTTAAATTTTTTAAAGCATTATTCAAACATCCCTAATAAGAAGACAGAGATATAATATAACCATCTTGAATCTTGAATAAAAAATACTTAGGCAAGCATCTCTACTTTAGAAACATAAATGGAGACACAAATAGATATTTAGAGATAAATAGTTGGCATTTTAGTCTAGTATCATATTAGTTTACACTATTTTTCTGTAAGTCACTTCTATAGATTTTTTGATGATTATAAAGGACAGAACAACACAGAGTCAGCATTAAAAGCAGATTGGGGATTCTACAGGAAAATGGCTCTACAGCAGTACTCTAACAATTTTACCTGCACACAGACCACGTGGCCATCAGAGTCTAACCCAAGTGTTGATCTGGAGCCCTGTGACTCGGTTTGGAGCAAGCAGAGAGAAGCCTCATGAGAAGTTGCTGCAAGGCAGTTTCTCTCCTAATCTTGTGAAAGACTGACACAGAGCTAATTCCTGTACATATCTCTCGTTTCAGCTGAGCACAGATTTTCCACCGAACCTCATCCCACGGAGTACAGATTCAGGTTCTGTGTAAGTTTATAAAACTGCTTGGTTTGGTTTAAAAACTGCTCCCCAATGGCAAAGTGACCCATCGCCTGTGTTGTCTGTCATCTGACATTTGTGGTTTAGAGTCATAATGTGAAACAGGGAATATAGGGAACTGCTACTATGCTGATCTTACTTTCCTTTGGCATAAGTAATAAAGAGTCTCTTTGAGGCCATTGACTCTGCACTGGCCAAATCTATGGTACAGTGATAAAAACGTGTTGTCACCCTGTTATTATGCTGTTTTTGGAATATCTGACAACTTTTTAAAATGCCAGCTGTTAATAGATAGCAAATTTTGCCAACTATCAACAAAAATATTTATAAATACGCTCTTAAAGAGTGAAAATTCATGATAACACTCAATAGAATTTATAATCTACCTGTTGAAATAGAAGTCACAAAATAAAGCAATAGTAAAAAGAATGGTGGCCTATGTGTATCAGGTTCAGTTCAGTTCAGTCACGCAGTCGTGTCCAACTCTTTGTGACCCCATGGATTGCAGCACGCCTGGCTTTCCTGTCCATCATCTTCCAAAGCTTGCTCAAATTCATTGCCATTGAGTCAGTGAGGCCATCCAACCATCTCATCCTCTGTCATCTCTTTCACCTGTCTTCAATATTTCCCAGCATCAGGGTCTTTTCCAATGAGTCAGTTTTTCTCATCAGGTGGCCAAAGTATTGGAGTTTCAGTCTCAGCATCAGTCCTTCCAATGAATATTCAGGACTGATTTCATTAAGGATTGACTGGTTTGATCTCCTTGCAGTCCAAGGGACTCTCAAGAGTCTTCTCAAACACCACAGTTAGAAAGCAGCAATTCTTCAGCACTCAGCTTTCTTTATAGTCCAACTCTCACATCCATACATGACTACTGGAAACAATTATACCCTTGATTAGATGGATCCTTGTTGGCAAAGTGATGTCTCTGCTTTTGGATATGCTGTCTAGGTTGGTCATAGCTTTTCTTCCAAGGAGCAAGTGTCTTCTAATTTCATGGCTGCAGTCACCATCCACAGTGATTTTGGAGCCCCCAAAAATAAAGTCTGTTACTGTTTCCATTGTTTCCCCATCTATTTGCCATGAAGTGACAGGACCAGATGCCACGATCTTAGTTTTCTGAATGTTGAGTTTTAAGCCAACTTTTTCACTCTTCTCTTTCACTTTCATTCAGAGGCTCTTTAGTTTCTCTTTGCTTTATGCCATAAGGGTGGTGTCATCCGCATATCTGAGGTTATTGATATTTCTTCGGACAGTCTTGATTCCAGCTTGTGCTTTATTCAGCCTGGCATTTTGCATGATGTAATCTGCATATAAGTTAAATAAGCCGGGTGACAATATGCAGCCTCAACATACTCCTTTCCCAATTTGGAACCAGTCTGTTGTTCCATGTCCAGTTCTAACTGTTGCTTCTTGACCTGCATGCAGATTTCTCAGGAGGCAGGTCAGGTGGTCTGGTATTCCCATCTCTTGAAGAATTTTCCAGTTTTTTGTGATCCAAATAGTCAAAGGCTTTGGCATAGTCAATAAAGCAGAAGTAGATAGTAGATGTTTTTCTGAAACTCTCTTGCTTTTTTGATGATCCAGCAGATATTGGCAATTTGATCTCTGGTTCTTCTGCCTTTTCTAAATCCAGCTTGAACATCTGGAACTTCACAATTCATGTACTTGTTGAAGTTGGCTTGGAGAATTTTGAGCATTACTTCTCTAGTGTGTGAGATGAGTGCAATTGTGCGGTAGTTCCATTCTCCAGGGGTCTTCCCAACCCAGAAATCGAACCCAGGTCTCCTGCATTGCAGGCAGATTCTTTACCATTACCCAGAAAGGCTTTTATTTCAATTTAATGGGAAAAACTAAAACTTTACAGACAAAAGCTAAACAAAAGCTAAAAGACATCAGTTCCTCCAAACTAACTTTACCAGAAATGTTAAAGGGACTTCTCTATCCAAAAAAAAAAAAAAAGTCACAACTAGAAACTTAAAAATTACAAAAGAAAAAAGCTCACTGATAAAGATAAGCACACAGTAATAGTGATAAATTAACCATCTACAAAACTAGTAAGGAAAGTTAAAAGGCAAAGTAGTAAAATCATTTGTTTCCACAATAAGTAGCTAATGGATGCACAAAACAAAAAGATATAAAATATGATGTCAAAAACAGTAATCATAGTGAGGGGAGTGAAAATGCAAGATTGTTAAAATTTTCTTGAAATTAAGAGATCACCAAATGAAATAATTACATATGTATGATTATACATGCATACGTACACACACACATAGGAAGAAAGGGAGAAAGATAGAGGAATTGAGAGAGACTGCTGTGTATAAACCACATGGTAATCACAACTATGTATTCTATAATAGTTATATACACACACGCACACAGAAATTCAACTATAACATTAAATGTAGTCAGCAAGTAATAACAGAAGGGAACAAAGAAGAAATAAAAAACAACAATGAAAGCAAGTCCAAAACAGTTTTTTAAATTGCAATAAACACATGCCCATCAATAATAACTTTGAATTTAAATGGACTAAATGCTCCAATGAAAAAGCATAAGAGTGGCTCAGTGGCTACAAAAATAAGATACATATGCACACTACCTAGAAGAGATTCACATCAGGTGTAAAAACACACATAAATGAAAGTGAGAAGATAGAAAAAGATATTCCATGTAAATGGGAAATCAAAAGAAAGCTGGGAGAGCAATACTTACTTCAGAAAAAAAAAATACTTTAAAACAAAAATTCTAATAAGAGACAAAAACATTGTTAATGATAAAGAATAAATTCATGAGAAAGATATAACAATTGTAAATATATATACACCAATACCAGAGACTCTAAATACATAAAGCAAATAGTAGCAGTCATAATGAAATAAATTGATAGTAACACAATAGTACTAGGAGAGTTTTTAAACTCCACTTATATCAATGGACAAATTATTTAATAAGAAAATTCTGAACAAGAATGAAACATTAGACCAAATGGATATATGTGTCTCTGTGTGTGTGGTCTAATGTATCATCCATACATTATGCATATATAATGACATATTATATACATATATATATGACATATATCTATAAATACGACATTACATCCAAATGCAGCAGAACACACATTCTTTTCAAGACAACCCCAAAACAATTTTTTAAATTGCAAAAAGTACAGACCTATCGATAACCATTTTAAATGTAAATAGACATTCTCCAGGATGAATCATACTTTAGGCCACAATGTAAGTCTCAATAACTTTAAGAAAACTGAAATATCTAGCATCTTTTCAGCCGTAATGCTATAAGACAATAAATTAATTGCAAGGGAAATACTATAAAAACCACAAACACATGGAGGTTTAAAAATATGTACTAAACAATCAATGAAGAAATCAAATAAGATATTTTTAAAAATACCTGGAGACAACTGAAAATGAAAATACAATGATCCAAATTCTATGGAATGCAGCAAAAGTAGCTCTAAGAAGGAAGTCTATAGCCCACATTGGGAAACAAGAAAAATCTCAAGTAAACAACTTATCCTTACACCCTAAGGAACTAGAAAAAGGAGAAAATTTAGTAGAAAGAGAGAAATGATAAAGATTAGAGAAAGAATAAATGAAATATGATTAGAAAACAATAGAAGACATCAATTAAACTGAGAGCTGGTCCTTCAAAAAAAAGCAAACAAAATTGGTAAACCATTGGCCAAGCTTATCAAGAAAAAAAGAGACAGAGCTCAAATCAATAAAATCAGAAATGGAAAAGGAGGAGTTGTAAGTAATACTACAGAAATGCAAAGAATCACAGGAGATTACTACAAAAAAATTATACCCCAATACAATGGACAATCTTGGAATTGTAAAACCTCCAAAGACTGAACCAGGAAGAAATAGAAAATATGAACAGACTAAGTAAAAGCAATGATATTGAATCAGTAATTAAAAATTTAAAAATCACCCAATGAAAGGGCAGGACAAGTGAATTCTATCACAAGTTTAGAGAAAAGTTACCACCTATCCATCCTGAACTGTTACAAAAAACTAGAGGAAAAAATGTTTTTAACTCACTGTATAAGCCCCTATCATCCTGATACTAAAACTAGAGAAAGATAGCAGAAATAAATTTATAGGTCAATATCTCTGATGAATATATATGCAAAAATCATCAACAAAATAGTAGCAAGCCAAATTCAATCATACATTAAAAACATCATATGCTATTATCAAGTGGGATTTACTCTAGGGATATAGGAATAGTTTAACTTCTGCAAATCAGTGTGATATACCACAATAACAAACTGAAGAATAAAATCATACGATCATCTGCATAGGTGCAAAAAAAGCTTTTGACAAAATTCAACATACTTTTTAAGGAAAACACCTCCTAGAAATTGGATATTGAGGAAATATACCTCAACATTATAAAGGACATATATGAGAAGCCACAGCTAAAGCCATATTAAACAGTGAAAGGTGAAAACATTTTCTCTTAGGTGAGGAACAAGAAAAGGATGCCTACACTTGCCAATTTTATTCAACATTGTATAGCAGATCCTAGCCACAGAAATCAGACAAGAAAAAGAAATAAAAAGAATCCAAATTGGAAAGGAAAAAATAAAACTGTCACTGTTTCAAAGGATAGAAAATCCTAAAGACCCAACACACACACACACAAAAGCTACTATAGATCATCAATGAATTTGGTAAAGTTGCAGGATACAAAATTAATACAGAGGACGATGTTGCATTTCCATACACTAACAATGAACTATGAAGAAGAGAAGTTAAGAAAATGATCATATTTATCATCACATCAAAAAGAATAAAATTATTTTCTGTCACTAAGCTGTATCTGACTCTTTGTGACTCCATGGATTGCAGAACACCAGGTTTCTCTGTCCTCCATTATTTCCCAGAGTTTGCTCACATTCGTGTCCATTGAGTCACTGATGCTATCTAATCATTTTATCCTCTGCCACCCTCTTCTCTTTTTGCCTTCAATCTTTCCCAGCCTTTGGATCAGGTGGCCCAAATTTTGGAGCTTCATCTACAGCATCAGTACATCCAATGAATATTCAGGGTTGATTTCCTTTAGGAAAGTAATTCTCAATAGTCTTCTCCTCCACCACAAAAACATCAGTTCTTCTGCACTCAGCCTTCTTCTTCTTCATGGCCCAGCTCTCACATCTGTACATGACTGCTAGAGAAACCATAGCTTTGACTAGAAAGACATTTGCTGGAAAATGATATTTCTGCTTTTCAATATGCTGTCTAGGTTTGTTATAGCTTTTCTTCCAAGGAGAAAGCATCTTTTAATTTCGTGGCTGCAGCCATTGTCTGCAGTGATTTTGGAGCCAAGAAAATTAAATCTGTCACTGCTTCCACTTTTTTCTCCTTCTATTTGCCAGGGTAAACCCACCTAAGGAGGCAAAAGACCTATACTCCAAAAGTATGAGATACTGATGAAAGAAAGACAACATAAATAGATGAAAATATATACCATGTTTCATGGATTAGAAGAACTAATATTGTTAAAAAGGACCATACTCCTCAAGGCCATCTACAGTTTCACTATAAACACCTATCAAAATAACAATAGCATTTTTCATATAACTAGAACAAATAATTGTAAGACTTGTATCAGTTCAGTTCAGTCACTCAGTCGTGTCCGACTCTTTGCGACCCCATGAATCAGAGCATGCCAGGCCTCCCCATCCATCATCAACTATTGGAGTTCACTCATACTCACTTCCATCAAGTCAGTGATGCCATCCAGCCATCTCATCCTCTGTTGTCCCCTTCTCCAGACATGTATATAAACACAAAAGATCCCAAATAGTCAAAGCAACCTTGAAAAAGAACAGCGCCAGACATATACACTCCCTGATTTCAGACTATTCTACAAAGTCATCAAAACAGCTTGGTACTTGCACAAAAAGACACATAGATCATTGGAAAAATGGAGAGCCTAGAAATAAACCCATGCATTTACAGTCAACCTATTATGTAAGAGGGAGAACATATGTAATACAGAAAAATAGTCTCTTCTATACCTACTCCTGGAAAAAATTAGACAGTTACTTGTACAAGAATGAAATTAGAACATTGTCTAACACGATATACAAAAATAAATGCAGAATAAAGACCTAAGTGTAAGACCAGACTCATAAAGCTCCTACAAGTAAACACAGGCAGAACACTCTTTGACATAAATAGTAGTAGTGTGTCGTTGGATCTGTGTTTTAATGCAAAGAAAACAAAAGCAAAGATTTTAAAATGGAAAGTCATAAAACTTAAATGCTTTTGCAGAGCAAAGGAAACTACTGACAAACCAAAAATACAACTTACGGAATGGTAGAAAATATTTGTAATTAACATGACCTATTAGAGGTTAAGGAAAAGGAGTACGTCAAAGTTGTATATTGTCACCCTGCTTATTTAACTTATATGTAGAGTACATCATGAGACACGCAGGGCTGGAGAAAGCACAAGCTGGAATCAAGATTGCCAGGAGAAATATCAATAACCTCAGATAGGCAGATGATACCACCCTTATGGCAGACAGTGAAGAGGAACTAAAAAGCCTCTTGATGAAAGTGAAAATGGAGAATGAAAAAGTTGGCTTAAAACTCAACATTCAGAAAACTAAGATCATGGCATCTGGTCCCATCACTTCATGGGAAATAGATGGGGAAACAGTGAAACAGTGTCAGACTTTATTTTTTTGGGCTCCAAAATCACTGCAGATGATGACGGCAGCCTTGAAATTAAAAGACACTTATTTTTTGGATCAACCTAGATAACATATTAAAAAGCAGAGACATTACTTTGTCAACAAAGGTCCATCTAGTCAAGGCTATGGTTTTTCCTGTGGTCATGTATGGATGTGAGAGTTGGACTGTGAAGAAAGCTGAGTGCCGAAGAATTGATGCTTTTGAACTGTGGTGTTGGAGAAGACTCTTGAGAGTCCCTTGGACTGCAAGGAGATCCAACCAGTTCATCCTAAAGGAGATCAGTCCTGGCTATTCATTGGAAGGACTCATGCTGAAGCTGAAACTCCAGTACTTTGGCCACCTCATGGGAAGAGTTGACTCATTGGAAAAGACTCTGATGCTGGGAGGGATTGGGGGCAGGAGGAGAAGGGGACGACAGAGGATGAGATGGATGGATGGCACCACTGACTCGATGGACGTGAGTTTGAGTAAACTCTGGGAGTTGGCAATGGACAGGGAGGCCTGGCGTGCTGCGATTCATGGGGTTGCAAAGAGTCGGACACCACTGTGCGACTGAACTGAACTGATCCAAAATATATAAACAGCTCGTAGAGTTGAATATATTAAAAAAATTAAAAATAGGCATAAATTCTGAATAGACATTTTCCCAAAGAAGACATACAGATGGCCAACAGGCACAAAGAGATATCTCTTCAATGCTCATTACCACTAATTATTAGACAAATGCAAATTAAACAGAATGAAGAATTACTTCACACCTGTTGGAATGGTTATCATCAAAAAAGTCTACAGATAACCAAATATTGATGAGGATGTGGAGAAAAGGGAGACCTTGTACACTGTTAATTGGAATGTAAATTGGTGCAGCCACTATAGAAACAACAGTATGGAGTTTCCTCAAAAAATAAAAATAGATTTCATATGGTCTAGCAAGGATCCAAAAATTCCACTCCTGGGTGTTTTCCAAAGAAAACACTAATTTGAAAATATACATTCACCCTGATGTTCTTAGTAGCATTATTTACAGTAGCCAATATTTGAAAGCAACCTAAGAATCCATCAACAATGAATGGTTAAGGAAGATGTTATACACACATGCACACACACACACGCGTGCACACATACAATGTAATACTACTCAGTTATATAAAAGAATGAAATTATGCCATTTGAAACTACATGGATAGACCTGGAGGGTATTATGATTAGTGATATAAGACAGAAAGAAAAATATTGTATGTTATTACTTACATGTGGAATCTAAAAAATAAAGAAATAAATACAACAAAACAGAAGATTCATAGATACAGAGTGCAAACTGGTGTTTATCAGTGGGAAGAGGGCAGGGGAAAGATAGGAGTAGAGAATTAATTGGCACCAAATACTTTCTATTAAAAAATCTATATGGATATATTACACAGGGAATATAGCCAATATTTTAAGATAACTTTAGAGTATAATTTATGAAAATTTTGAATCTAATGCTATGCACTTGAAACTAATATATTGTAAAATAACTGCTGCTGCTAAGTCGCTTCAGTCATGTCCGATTCTGTGCGACCCCATAGAGGGCAGCCAACCAGGCTCCCCCGTCCCTGGGATTCTCCGGGCAAGAACACTGGAGTGGGTTGCCATTTCCTTCTCCAATGCATGAAAGGGAAAAGTGAAAGTGAAGTGGATCAGTCATGTCCGACTCTTCGAGACCCCATGGACTGCAGCCTACCAGCCTCCTCTGTCCATGGGATTTTCCAGGCAAGAGTACTAGAGTGGGTTGCCATTGCCTTCTCCAGGTAAAATAACTATGCCTCAATTAAAAAAATAATTTTCCCAGCCCCTACTCATTACACATTTTCAAAGCTGCTTCTACATTTTTATATATTTGTCACAGCAGCATCCCTTCATTTCGGTATCAGTTTCTATCCTATTTCAGATTGTTAGTACAGTGTACCATAGACTGAGTAGCTTATAAACAGAAAAAATTTATTTCTCACAATTCTGGAGGATGGAAGTCTAAAATCAGGTTACTCACATGGTCAGTTTCTGGTAAGTCTCCTTTTCAGAGTTGCAGCCTGCCAATTTATTTTATCATTACATGGCAAGAGCAGAGAGAGGAAACAAGGTCTCACATGACTCTTATAAATATACTCATTCCATTCATGAGGGTGCCACCCTCATGACTTCATCTAGTCCTAATCACTTCCCCAAAACCTCACCTTCTAATACTTCCACATTGAGGCATAGAATTTCAATATACAACTTTGGGAGAGACACAAATATTTAATCCATTGCACTCTTACATGGAACTATTTATAATAAATTATGAATTCTTTTGAATAACATCCAATATGTGTCTTGTGCTCCCCTGCCTAATCACTTTGAACCATTGCACCAAGTGCAAGACACTTTCTATTTCCCAATGTTTCTCTCTTTATTGAAAACCCATTTATTTTTAAAAATAGTTCACTATGACCACCAATCTTTTTTATGCCTTTCCCCTGGTTAAAATTTTACTAATCTTGGCATTCATAGTAGTACCTCTCATAGTACCATAAATAGAGAAATAACATTTATAAGATGTATTGGACACAAATCACCAAAATATATATCTTCTTCTAATGATTCATAATAGCAGAGGGAGCACCTTCATCTAAACAGGACTGTTTCATTATAGTTCTCCTATTAAGTTTGGACACAACACATGTTTTTATTTAGGTAATTTGTATCTAACCACAGTAAGAATGAGTAATAAGGGGAAAATCTCTCTTTCTCTCTCTCTCCTCTTTCTCTCTCTTTATCTCACATACACAAACACACAAATAATACTTTACAACCTTACTACATGAAGTATGTTAACTAAATGTAAACCACATGCCCCAAGTTGTTCTACTACTGACAAATTATTGAAAAATCACTTGAAAATCTGGCTAAAAACTGATACATTTTTGCTAGACAATCATTCAATTTTTCTTATTTTTCCTATGTTTTTGTTATGCCAAGTACTTCCATGACAGCTTGCATGAACCTCAAAAAGTCTGTTTTCTTCTGGGTAACCCCACAGCAGTCAGGGAATATTCTTGTATGAATAGCTCAGCATAAAGTCTCAGAATTACAAATTTTACCTCATTTCAGGTGTAGATTCATTCCCTGTCATCCAATGACAGTACTCCTTTTACAGACCAGTGGGCCAAATGTAAGCTAATTCACAAAGTGGCAGGCTGAAGAGCATGTGGAATGCTGAACAAAAAATAAACAAAAATGTAAATGAAACTGGGCACTCTGCCTAGAAAACAGAATCTGTGTGCAAACAACAGCATTCAATGCCAAATTTTAGACCCTTTGTGAGGCCATTCAATTATGTTCTCTCTAAGCATAGCACCAAAGTGGAAATAGGTGAATTTTCCATCAATACACAGTGTGGAGGTATAAGGTGTAAAGATCATAAATCTGCTCTAGGAAAGGCTGAACAAAAGGATAAAAATTCAACTAATTCATCCCTAATTTGACAAGTTGACATGTCACATAGAAATAGCTACCATTGGAGAAGGCAATGGCACCCCACTCCAGTGTTCTTGCCTGGAAAATCCCACGGACAGAGGAGCCTGGTGGGCTGCAGTCCATGGGGTCACTGGGAGTTGGACACGACTGAGCGACTTCACTTTCACTTTTCACTTTCATGCATTGGAGAAGGAAATGGCAACCCACTCCAGTGTTCTTGCCTGGAGAATTCCAGGGACGGGGGAGCCTGGTGGGCTGCAGTCTATGGGGTCACACAGAGTCGGACACGACTGAAGCGACTTAGCAGCAGTAGCAGTAGCAGCAACCACAGAAAGTCCTAGGATTCTCTTCATAGTTGAGCTCCATGTCTTAAAATTTATTTTGACTCATCAAAGCCTACATTTTTCACAATATTATTAGAGACATCAAAAGCTAAAATTAGTATCAAGGGGCTTGCACCTTATCTCAGGTTATGCAATTGGATAAATCTCTTTCTTCCAGTCCCATCTTTAAAACAAAGTAAAACATTTCCCAAAGTCAGAACTATAAAAAACAGTCTGTAAATATCAGGTACTATTATTTTTATAGACAGCAAGGAATAGTAAGAGCATTCCTGAGAAAATAGTCCTCAATCAGTTTGCAGGTCTTAAATGTGAAAGTAGGAAGTAGCCAGGCCACAGCTGGGAAACAAGTAGTATACCTCTCTGGTTGGCCTAATAAACTCCAAAAATATTTTTGAAGCTTTCCACTAGTCTGTAACTATTAGTTCAGAATAACTATCCTTTCCTTTAATTTTGATAGCTTTTCCCCTTATCTCTTCACAGTCAGTTAATTTCTTTCTATAATTATTATCCAGAAATTAGAAAAAAAAAAAAACAACAAAACAACCTTCTATCTGATTTGAGATCCTATGATCTCATTTCTCTCCATTTCAATCCATGTTAAAAGTCCTCACATATAGTTTTCACGTACTGAAATATCTGCTGAAAATTCTACCAAAAAATCACTCTAAAAAGCTTGGTATTTTAGTTATATTTACTACCCGATTTCAAAGTCCTTAATTACCTACCCCTACTCAAACAGTCTAATATCATTTTCTATCCAGGTCTGAGTCAGAACAATTCCTTCCATTTCTGGAGGGTTTCTTAATCAGATCCACCTCTCCTCTGAGGCAGGATCTGCAATGAGTTTCCTCTGAGGATGAAAATATGATTTAAATGTATCAGTGGTCCATGCTGCTGCTGCTGCTAAGTCGCTTCAGTCATGTCCGACTCTGTGAGACCCCATAGACGGCAGCCGACCAGGCTCCCCTGTCCCTGGGATTCTCCAGGCAAGAGTACTGGAGTAGATTGCCATTTCCTTCTCCAATGCATGAAAGTGAAAAGTGAAAGTGAAGTCACTCAGTTGTGTCCGACTTTTAGTGACCTCATGGACTGCAGCCTACCAGGCTCCTCTGTCCATGGGATTCTCCAGGCAAGAGTACTGGAGTGGGATGCCATTGCCTTCTCCGTCAGTAATCCATACCATGCTAAAATCAGAAATGTAGTTTTCTGAGATGGAAACTTTCTGTTTCAGTGTAAACTGTGGTCTGCATTATTTATGTTTAATATTTAAATTTTACAAGGAATGAGAAAAAGTCATACTACACCTAGAAAGGGTGTAAGCATTGAATGCTACACTCATGGAAAGGTCTGTGTCTCGATAATATTTTTAATCAAAGTTGTTTCCACAGTTACAATATTATTAACCAGATTATGCATGATGTGATAAGCCACTGTAATTTTCTATTGTTAGATGGTTATTAAATATGAAATTCAAATTAAATTATTGTTTAACATTTATATTGAATATATGTTTCAAAATAAGGCAGCAAAATCATCTATGCTTTTTTTGTATTAATGAGGAAGACATTTTGTTTTTAAGTTTGATGTACTTTAGTCTTTTGGAGATAGAAAGACTAATAGAGTTTTGCCAAGAAAATGCACTGGTCATAACAAACACCCTCTTCCAACAACACAAGAGAAGACTCTATACATGGACATCCCCAGATGGTCAACAATGAAATCAGATTGATTATATTCTTTGCAGCCAAAGATGGAGAAGCTCGATACAGTCAGCAAAAACAAGACCAGGAGCTGACTGTGGCTCAGACTATGAACTCCTTACTGCCAAATTCAGACTTAAATTGAAGAAAGTAGGGAAAACCACTAGACCATTCAGGTATGACCTAAATCAAATCCCATATGATTATACAGTGGAAGTGAGAAATAAATTTAAGGGCCTAGATCTGATAGATAGAGTGCCTGATGAGCTATGGAATGAGGTTCATGACATTGTACAGGAGACAGGGATCAAGACCATCCCCATGGAAAATGAAATGCAAAGAAGCAAAATGGCTGTCTGGAGAGGCCTTACAAATAACTGTGAAAAGAAGAGAAGTGAAAAAGCAAAGAAGAAAAGGAAAGATATAAACATCTGAATGCAGAGTTCCAAAGACTAGCAAGAAGAGATAAGAAAGCTTTCTTCAGTGATCAATGCAAAGAAATAGAGGAAAACAACAGAATGGGAAAGACTAGAGATCTCTTCAAGAAAATCACAGATACCAAAGGAACATTTCATGCAAAGATGGGCTCGATAAAGGACAGAAATGGTATGGACTTAACAAAAGCAGAAGATATTAAGAAGAGATGGCAAGAATACACAAAAGAACTATACAAAAAAGATCTTCATGACCGAGATAATCATGATGGTGTGATCACTGACCTAGAGCCAGACATCCTGGAAAGTGAAGTCAAGTGGGCCTTAGAAAGCATCACTATGAACAAAGCTAGTGGAGGTGATAGAATTCCAGTTGAGCTATTCCAAATCCTGGAAGATGATGCTGTGAAAGTGCTGCAGTCAATATGCCAGCAAATTTGGAAAACTCAGCAGTTGCCACAGGACTGGAAAAGGTCAGTTTTCATTGCAATCCCCAAGAAAGTCAATGCCAAAGAATGCTCAAACTATCGCACAATTGCACTCATCTCACATGCTAGTAAAGTAATTCTCAAAATTCTCCAAGCCAGGCTTCAGCAATATGTGAACCGTGAACTTTCTGATGTCCAACCTGGTTTTAGAAAAGGCAGAGGAACCAGAGATCAAATTGCCAACATCCGCTGGATCATGGAAAAAGCAAGAGAGTTCCAGAAAAGCATCTATTTCTGCATTATTGACTCTGCCAAAGCCTTTGACTGTGTGGATCACAATAAACTGTGGAAAATTCTGAAAGAGATGGGAATACCAGACCACCTGATCTGCCTCTTGAGAAATTTGTATGCAGGTCAGGAAGCATCAGTTAGAACTGGATATGGAACAACAGACTGGTTCCAAATAGGAAAAGAAGTACATCAAGGCTATATATTGTCACCCTGCTTATTTAACCTATATACAGAGTACATCATGAGAAATGCTGGACTGGAAGAAACACAAGCTGGAATCAAGATTGCTGGGAGAAATATCAATAACCTCAGATATGCAGATGATACCACCCTTATGGCAGAAAGTGAAGAGGAACTAAAAAGCCTCTTGATGAAAGTGAAAATGGAGAGTGAAAAAGTTGGCTTAAAGCTCAACATTCAGAAAACGAAGATCATGGCATCCGGTCCCATCACTTCATGGGAAATAGATGGGGAAACAGTGGAAACAGTGTCAGACTTTATTTTTCTGGGCTCTAAAATCACTGCAGATGGTGACTGCAGCCATGAAATTAAAAGACGCTTACTTCTTGGAAGGAAAGTTATGACCAACCTAGATAGCACATTGAAAAGTAGAGACATTACTTTGCCAACAAAGGTCCGTCTAGTCAAGGCTATGATTTTTCCTGTGGTCATGTATGGATGTGAGAGTTGGACTGTGAAGAAGGCTGAGCACCAAAGAATTGATGCTTTTGAACTGTGGTGTTGGAGAAGACTCTTGAGAGTCCCTTGGCCTGCAAGGAGATCCAACCAGTCCATTTTGAAGGAGATTAGCCCTGGGATTTCTTTGGAAGGATTGATGCTAAAGCTGAAACTCCAGTACTTTGGCCACCTCATGCGAAGAGTTGACTCATTGGAAAAGACTCTGATACTGGGAGGGATTGGGGGCAAGAGGAGAAGGGGACGACAGAGGATGAGATGGCTGGATGGCATCACTGACTCGATGGACATGAGTCTGAGTGAACTCCGGGAGTTGGTGATGGACAGGGAGGAGTGTCACACTCTTCCTTCTGACAGTTTCTAGTTTTATGACTCTAATTTGATCTATTTTAAAGAACTCCAATACTTTGGCCACCTGATGTGAAGAGCTGACTCATTGGGAAAGACCTTGATGCTGGGAAAGATTGAGAGCAGGAGGAGAAGGGGATGACAGTGGATGAGATGGCTGGATGGCATCACCGACTCAGTGAATATGGGTTTGGGTGGACTCGGGAGTTGGTGATGGACTGGGAGGCCTGGCGTGCTGCGGTTCATGGGATTGCAAAGAGTGGACACGACTGAGCAACTGAACTGAACTGAAAGAACTGTGGCCTAAAGTCAGGCTTAAAAAAAAAAATGTATATGTAACTAAATATTGCATGCCTTATGCCTTTAAGTTTGGACAGTTCCTTCCTCAGGTGAAATAATCTGAGTCTCAGTTTGGAGGAGTGCAACAGCTTGAGCAAAAAGAGCACAGGATATGCAAAGGTTTGCAAAAGTGAAGGGACAAGCATCTGGTGAAGGAAAGGACAAGACAGAGAGCTGAGGGAAGAGGGCCTGGGAGGGCAAGTTCTTCCTGCAACTCTGCCTCCCCTCCCTTACAGGAGCTCCCCTGGGGAAGCCAGAAGTTTCAAGTCCTGAAATAAACCCAACAGTGAGCTGTCCCCCAGGCTTAAGTTAGAGTTTCCTTGCTTTCTTCCTCTTACAGAGAACCTTTGTTACATTAGAGAAATGAAAACACATTTATATCAAGCAACTTCCAACATTCAAACTTCCTCGCAATTTATCTATGGACTACATATTTACAGATTAAATATGATGGGTGTGAATGTCAGTAAGTGGTTGAAATGATAGCAGCAGTGTGATATAAGGTAACACTAACTTCATCTGCCCCACCTGTCCATGTCAAGAACACCAAAGTAATCACCATTTAACAATCCCTGCACCTGGATTTTGTATTAAACTTCAGGTGGATTTTTACATAAATATAACATTAATTTAATGCCAAAACCGTGAAATGAAATCACCTTAAATGCACCAGTGTACTATGTCAAGTTAGGTGCTTTGATATAATAGCTACAGTTATACATTATAAAAAGAATTTTAAAGCTATTGTATTTCCATGTTTATTCTCCAGTTAGGCATATAAAATTTTAGTGTTCAGATAATTTTCCCAAAGGAAACTTCAAATTGTAGGCATGGCATTATGATAGTCATGGCACTATTAAAAAATAATGATAGTTGTATTTGTGATTTATGGATTTAGGTGAGTCATATATAGAGTCATATGTATATGATATTAATTGAGCTGGATGAAATCCAGAAACAAATACTCATCCTCCCATCTCTACACAAAAGATTTGAATTCTCATCTGCCAGAAACATTATTTATTAGCACAATATATGCTTCATGTTCTGAAATGCTCACAAGTCTGCCAGCACACTCTGCTTAAACCCTCTGAATGTCCCTATCTACTTTTCCTCTTTTACCCTATTTCTCTTTCTCTCTCTCTTCTACACACACACATGCATACACGCATCACAGCTTAGACTTCCTGTGTCAGTTTGTGATGTGTTTGCTTTTGTACATTTGAACTCTCAAGGGAGCTGGGGAACTGTTGTTCATGTCTGGGCTTCCTTGTGGCTCAGATGGTAAAAAATCCACCTGCGATGCAGGAGACCCATTGTCACCTTTTACTATTTTGTAAAAAAAGAAAAAGTTTGAATCAACAAGCTTCCTATCAAGACTTTATCTTTTCATAAAGCTCAATTTCCCTTTAACTCTAAGGGGAGAAGAAAGAAACTTTTGGCCAGTCCCTGTGATGAAACAGGCATCATTGTAGGTACCTGCCGTATTTATCTCATGTAATCCTCATACCTGCTCTGAAAGATTCACTCATTTTATTTCCATTTATGTTCCAACATTACTCTGTCAGGAAGACCTTTAGACAAAGTCTTTATCTTCATAAATCTGTCAAATAGAAAGGCCTACCATCATCTCAATTGCTTTTACCAGTTACTTTTCTTCTTATGTACTTATCTTCACCTGATAAGATTATATAGATTTTGCTTGTTTATGGTTTTCCCCTTACTATATCAAAACTATCATGAGAGTGACCATTTTTCTTGCTTTCATTCAGAGCTGTCTCTTCATTACAGCCAATGCATAATATATGCAAATAAATACATGCAGAATGAATGATTAGAAAAGTGATTGACCTAAGGTAAAGAACAAAGTTGAGTTGAGTTTAGTCAGTCAGTCATGTCTGACTCTTTGTGACCCTATGGACAGCAGCACGCCAGGACTCCCTGTCTGTCACCAACTACCAGAGTTTACTCAAATTCATGTCCATTGAGTCGGTGATGCTATCCAACCATCTCATCCACTGTCATCCCCTTCTGCTCCTGCCTTCATATTTCCCAGCGTCAGGGTCTTTTCAAACAATTCAGTTCTTCTCATCAGGTAGCCAAAGTATTGGAGTTTCAGCTTCAACATCAGTCAACCCAATGAATGAGAAATGCTGGACTGGATGAAGCACAAGCTGTAATCAAGATTGCTGGGAGAAATATCAATAACCTCAGACATGCAGATGACACTACACTGCAGAAAAAGTAAAGAAGAAAGAATGATTTCCTTTAGGATGGACTGGTTGGATCTCCTTATAGTCCAAGGGATATTCAAGAGTCTCCTCCAACAACACAGTTCAAAAGCATTGATTACTCTGTGGTCAGCTTTCTTTATAAGAACACTCACATCCATACATAACTACTGGGGGGAAAAAAAAAAAAAAACTTTGACTAAACGAACCTTTGTTGGCAAAATAATGTCTCTGCTTTTTAATATGCTGTCTAGGTTGGTCATAACTTTTCTTCCAAGGAGCAAGCATCTGTTAATTTCAAGGCTGCAGTTACTATCTGCAGTGATTTTGTAGCCCCAAAAAGTAAAGTTTGCCACTGTTCCCATTGTTGCCCCATCTATTTGCCATGAAGTGATGGGGCCAGATGCTATGATCTTCATTTTCTGAATGTTGAGTTTTAAGTCAACTTCTTAATTCTCCTCTTTCACTTTCATCAAGAGACTCTTTAGTTCTTCTTAGCTTTTTCTGCAGTGTAGTGTCATCTTCATATCTGAGGTTATTGATATTTCTCCCAGCAATCTTGATTCCAGCTTGTGCTTCATCCAGTCCAGCATTTCTCATGATCTACTCTGCATATAAGTTAAATAAGCAGAGTGACAATGTAAAGCCTTGAAGTACTCCTTTCCCGATTTGGAACCAGTCTGTTGTTCCATGTATAGTTGTAACTGTTGCTTCTTGACCTTAGGAGGCAGGTCAGATCATCTGGTATTTCTTGAAAATGTTTCCATAGTTTTTTGTGATCCACACAGTCAAAGACTTTGCCATAGTCAATAAAACAGAAGTAGATGTTTTTCTGGAACTCTCTTGCCTTATCCATGATCCAACAGATGTTGGCAATTTGATCTCTGGTTTCACTGCCTTTTCTAAATCCAGCTTGAACATCTGGAACTTCACGATGCACATACTCTTGAAGCCTGGCTTGGAGAATTTTGAGCATTACTTTACTAGCGTGTGAGAAGAGTGCAAATGTGCGGTAGTTTGAGCATTCTTTGGCATGCCTTTCTTTGGGATTGGAATGAAAACTGACCTTTTCCAGTCCTGTGACCACTGCTGAGTTTTCCAAATTTGCTGGCATATTGAGTGCAGCACTTTCACAGCATCATCTTTCAGGATTTGAAAGAACTCAACTGGAATTCCATCACCTCCACTAACTTTGTTCGTAGTGATGCTTTCTAAGGCCCATTTGACTTCACATTCCAGGATGTCTGGCTCTAGGTGAGTGATCACACCATTGTGATTATCTGGATCATGAAGCCCTTTTTTGTACAGTTCTTCAGTGTATACTTGCCACCTCTTCTTAATATCTTCTGCTTCTGTTAGGTCCATACCATTTTTGTCCTTTATCGAGCCCATCTTTGCATGAAATGTTCCCTTGGTATCTCTAACTTTCTTGAAGAGATCTCTAGTCTTTCCCATTCTACTGTTTTCCTCTTATTTCTTTTCATTGATCACCGAGGAAGGCTTTCTTATCTCTCCTTGCTATTCTTTGGAACTCTGCATTCAAATGGGTATATCCTTCCTTTTCTCCTTTGCCTTTCACTTCTCTTCTTTTCACAGCTATTTGTAAGACCTCCTCAGACAGCCATTTTGCGTTTTTGCATTTCTTTTCCTTGGGGATGTTCTTGATCCCTGCCTCTTATACAATGTCACAAACCTCTATCCATAGTTCTTCAGGCACTCTATCAGACCTAACCCCTTGAATCTATTTCTCAGTTCCACTGTATAATAGTAAGGGGTTTGATTTTGGTCATATCTGAATGGTCTAGAGGTTTCCCCTATTTTCTTCAATTTAAGTCTGAATTTGGCAATAAGGAGTTCATGATCTGAGCCACAGTCAGCTCCTGGTCTTGTTTTTGCTGACTGTATAGAGCTTCTCCATCTTTGGCTACAAAGAATATAATCAATCTGATTTCAGTATTGACCATCTGGTGATGTCCATGTGTAGAGTCTTCTCGTGTTGTTGGAAGAGGGTGTTTTCTATGACCAGTGTGTTCTCTTAGAAAAATTCTGTTAGCTTTTGCCCTACTTCATTCTATACTCCAAGGCTAAATTTTCCTGTTACTCCAGGTGTTTCTTGACTTCCTACTTTTGCATTCCATCCCCTATAATGAAAAGGACATCTTTTTTGGGTGTTAGTTTTAGAAGGTCTTGTATATCTTCATGCTATGCTATGCTATGCTAAGTCACTTCAGTCGTGTCCGACTCTGTGTGACCCCATAGATGGCAGCCCACCAGGCTCCCCCGTCCCTGGGATTCTCCAGGCAAGAACACTGGAGTGGGTTGCCATTTCCTTCTCCAATGCATGAAAGTGAAAAGTGAAAATGAAGTCACTCAGTCGTGTCCAACCCTCAGTGACCCCATGGACTGCAGCCTTCCAGGCTCCTCCGTCCATGGGATTTTCCAGGCAAGAGTACTGGAGTGGGGTGCCATTGCCTTCTCCGATAGAACCATTCAATTTCACCTTCTTCAGTATTACTGGTCAGGGTACAGACTTGGATTACTGTGATATTGAATGGTTTGCCTTGGAAATAAACAGAGGTCATTCTGTCATTTTTGAGATTGCATCCAAGAACTGCATTTCAGACTATTGTTGGCTACTCCATTTCTTCTAAGGGATTCTTGCCCACAGTAGTAGATATAATGGTCATCTGAGTTAAATTCACCCATTCCACTCCATTGTAGTTCACTGATTCCTAAAATGTCAATATTCATGCTTGCCATCTTCTGTTTGACCACTTCCAATTTGCCTTGATTCATGGACCTAACATTCCATGTTCCTATGCAATATTGTTCTTTACAGCATTAGACTTTACTTCCATCATCAGTCATATCCACAACTGGGTGTTGTTTTTGCTTTGGGTCTGTCTCTTCATTCTTTCTGGAATTATTTCTCTACTGATCTCCAGTAGCATAATGGGAACCAACTGACCTGGGGAGTTCATCTTTCAGTATCCTATCTTTTTGCCTTTTCATACTGTTCATGGGGTTCTCACGGAGAAGGCAATGGCACCCCACTCCAGTACTCTTGCCTGGAAAATCCCATGGACGGAGGAGCCCGGTAGGCTGCAGTCCATGAGTTCACTAAGCGTCAGATACGACTGAGCGACTTCCCTTTCACGCATTACAGAAGGAAATGGCAACCCATTTCAGTATTCTTGACTGGAGAATCCCAGGGACAGGGGAGCCTGGTGGGATGCCATCTACAGAGTGGGGCAGAGGGGTCGTACAGAGTCAGACACGACTGAAGCGACTTAGCAGCAGCAGCAGCATGGGGTTCTCAAGGCAAGAATACTGAAGTGGTTTGCCATTCCCTTCTCCAGTGGACCTCATTTTGTCAGAACTCTCCACCATGACCTGTCTGTCTTGGGTGGCCCTCCATGGTATGGCTCATAGTTTCATTGAGTTAGACAAGGCTGTGGTCCACATGACCAGATTGATTAGTTTCCTATGATTATGGTTTTCAGTCTGTCTGCCCTCTGATGGAGAAGGATAAGAGGCTTATGGAAGCTTCCTGATGGGAGAGGCTGATGGAGGGAGAAACTGGGTCTTGTTTTGATGGGCAGGGCCATGCTCAGTAAATCTTTAATCCAAGTTTTTGTTGATAGGTGGGGCTGTGTTCCCTCCCTGTTATTTGACCTGAGGCCAAACTATGGTGGAGGTGATGAAGATAATACTGACCTACTTCAATAGGTCCCATGCAGACACTGCTACACTCAGTGCCCTCAACCCTGCAGCAGGCCACTGCCAACCCACACCTCCATGGGAGACTCCTGGACCCTCATGGGCAAGTCAAGCTCAGTCTCTTATGGGGTCACTACTCCTTTCTTCTGGGTTCTGGTGCACACAAGTTTTTGAAACATCCATGAGATGTTTCCTAAGCCCTGTGTAAGTTCTGGCAGCTCTGTGGTGGGGTTAATGGTGACCTCCTCTAAGAGGGCTTATGCCATACCCGGGTCTACTGAACCTAGAGTCCCTGCGCCTGCAGCAGTCCACTGCTGACCTGTATCTCCTCAGGAGACACTCAAACACAGTTCTGTCTCAGTCTCTGTGGAGTCTCTGGGTCTTGGTGTGCACAAGGTATGTTTGAGCCCTCTGAGTGTCTGTGGCAGGTATGGAGTTTCATTATAAACATGATTTCGCTCCTCCTACCATCTTGCTAGGGCTTCTCCTTTGCTCTTGGACGTGGGGTATCTCCTGAATGTCATTCTGGTGCCACACAGCCGCTGCTCCAGTGCTTACCGTCTTGCTGGGGCTTCTCTGCCCTTGGACGCGGGGTATATCCTCACAGTCACTCCAGTGCCACGTGACCACCACTCCAGCAAGAGCAAAGACTGTAGTCTTAACGTCTGGGTTCAGCTCTCCATAGAGTTAATGCAGGTTAGCTGTTAAATTATGTAGCCTTGGAGTCAGTCCACTTGGGTTGGAAGCCCAGCTTTACCATTCACTTTACCATTTGTTTGCTATGTGACCTTGGATGAGGTTCTTCACTGCACTGGTTTCAAGGTTCCTCATCTGAAAGATGGTGTTCATAATAGCAACCACCTCATAGGGTTATGTGAGAATTGTATGAATGAACACAGTGTAATTAGGACAGTATCCAGTGTTCCATGTTAAAAGTTATCATTGACTTCAGTTCACAGATCAAGAAACAAAGACTCAGAGAAGTGATGCGACATATAGGTGGGAAAATAGGAGTTCAAGCAGAACTTTTTCTGATGCCACAAACTGTATGTTGTAATAAAGTGTTCTCAGTTTAAGGAAATAATCATGGAAAAAAATAATAGGATAAGAAAAATGACTATATGAATGAATATATGAGGAATAATAACTCATAGTCTAATTTTTCTCTAAAATCTTTGAATATTAAATTATCTACCTACAGAGATAGCTTTGAATTGCTTATTTAAAAATCCTTCAAAAGAATGCCCAGTGTACATGGCAGCACTATTTTCAATAGCCGAGACATAGAAGCAACCTAAATGTCCACTGACAAAGGCATAGATAAAGAAGAAGTGGTATATATATATACAATGGAATATTACCAAAGAGGCTCACAGACTTAGAAAATGAACTTACGGTTGCCAAGGGGAAGGGATAGTAAGGGACTTTGGGAAAGTCATATACACACTGCTATACTTAAAATGAATGACCAATAAGGATCTACTGTATAGCACATGGAACTCTGCTCAATGTTACATCCAGCCTGAATTGGAGGGGTTTCAGGGGAGAATTGATATATGTATATGTATGGCTGAGTCCTTTCACTGTTCACCTGAAACTGCCACAACATTTGTAATGGGCTGTAGGCCAATATAAAACAAAAAGTTTAAAGTTTTGGGGAAAAATTCTTCACCATGAAATGTTATGCTGTAAGCACCACAAATATCGATTCTTTTAAAAGTGAATAAGGTTGCTTGATGCTAATTTTAGTAATTTTGTTTTATTTGTTTTCTATGATGAAGGATTTGGGGGCTTTGAAGATTTTTAAAAGTATATGTGGTAACATCTTTTTTTGTTTGTTTGTTTTGTGTGGTAACATCTTTTATCCTATCATAAATAATTTCTCCAATACTCTGTAGTAGTTTTTTATACACTTCTTTTCTCTTTTGTTTAGAGAATCCTTTCGTCATAAACAATTTACCTGGAATTCAATATAAAACTGGAGTCACTCAGATTGAAGTAAGATTGGACAGTTCAGAGTCTAGATCATTCAGTCCCTCCTCTACCTCCTATAGGAGTGCCTGAAAATACAGAGAAGACTCCAGGGTAAGATTTTCATTTCCAAAGAATATTGTAAAGCAGAACATATTTCCCAGATCCCACTTTGGCTTTGAAAAACTAATCTAAACCTTACAATACCCAAATGACCTTCAGGACAGTGAGCCTTCAGCCAGGCTGGTTCATGCAGACCCCACACTGAGTCCTAAATGTCAGTTCCCTCAGGTCAGGGACTATCTCCTTGCTTGGAAAATTATTGCATATGAGAGTATAGTTAGGGACACTTTCCCTGACAGGGAAGACATGAAAATTTCTTAGATGTTCCTTACAATAATGACTAAATATCCATTATTCTCAGTTTTAATAGGATGAGAATTTATTTAAAACAGGTCAAGAGACTGATCTTTTTTTTTTTTTTTTTTTTTTTTGGTACACTGTAGTCTAAAATTTATCTCAGCTACAAATAATTTAGAAGTATTTCTTTAATTTTAGAATTTTTTCTAATATCTTCTAAATGTGCAAAAGTTAGTTCATGTATTTTGGGTGTATTATTGTGTTTGGGTTCTCTTTTCTCAAGATGGGATATTAACTTGATGTGTTTGCCTAATAATACTTCCAAGTAGAACAGAGTCTACTCTGTTATTGAGTAAAGACTGATATTGAGTAAATTCTGATGGGTTTGGTTGGCTCTGACTGCACATAATATATGAGTGAATATGTTAAATTGCCTTGAGTGAATAGAGTCTCAAGTATATTCAGTTTCCAACCTGACATTTGACTTATAGTATTAATTTTTTAATAAATACTCTTTAAGATTAAAATACTAAAAATTGTTTAAAAAACTATTACACCATTACAATCATATGATGAATTATTACAAAGTGCATTAAAGTTCTGCTATACTGACAAAACTGAGATTTCAATAATGCAGAAAACAGAATGAGAAAAGACAAACACAATAGAATGTCTGCATATCCTTTCAGAGGTGTGTAATTTTCTTTCTAAGCATATTTCACATTCTAATAAAAGGCACAATCCCTTACTCAGCCCACACATAACAGCTTCATAACTGCTTTTGTTAATGAGGGGGTAGAGGATGATTAATAATAGGGAGAATTTCATTGAATAAGTATTTTATATACTTTGTATTAAAAAGAATTAAACTAGCTGTAATCACTAGTTTTGTGGGAATCTGCAACTACAAAGCTCATTAGGTGACCAATAGTTTCTATGCAATCTCATAAAGATCACCATTTGATGGGATTAGAGCTGATTAATAGCTCTTTAAAAAAAAAGAAAAAAAAAAAACTTCATTTGCAGCTTGGCTTCATCTCAGACCCTTTTGCTGCCACCTCATCCATCTAAAGCCTGGGTTATCTCTTGTGATAGCAAATCTCCAAAGGGTTGTAATATGGCACACCAATTGAAATTTCCTTCTCTAGGTTTCTGAGGAATGTCTTCGGTCCATCTCACTTGTTTAGAGGTGTTATATACAAGCTGACCCCTATTAGCTATCCTCTCAATAAAATGCTATTATATTAAAATGGTACATACCATGTTGGATGCTTAATACATGAGGCACTGTGCTAGACATCTTAAGATCCCTAACTTATCTTTATTATACAGATGGTGCAACTGAGAAAGATAAGGTCATGTTTCCATGGTTAATATTAGTTAATCAGTGTCAAAAATGTGATTCCAGTCTAGATCTGATTTTTACGACTTAACAATATGTTGCTTTTGTATATTCAGCCTGTATAATTGTGTTAACTCATTCATCCATTGGTTTAACAACATTTATTAAGTGCTGACAGAAAGGTGCTAGAATATAAGATGCATAGAATAGTGTGCTTGGCCTCTGGGGTTTCTCCACATGTTGAGAAGCAAAGAAATTTCTAAATAATAATATAAATAAATATTAAATGACCAGAGAGGAAAACACAATTCAATAATTGTGGAAGCCAAGGATAAAGTTATCAAGTGAGGATGATACTGGAACTGATTCTTGAAAGATGGATAGTATTGGGATCTAAAAATGCATGTTGACTTTAAAGAAGAACATCAAGACTGAAACCCAAAATGGCAAAGCTTGAGAGAAGACAAGGTCATATCTTGTTTAGCATTCTAATGAAAGGAAATATTATTCTAGATGTAGATATAGGGTAAATATGAGAGTATTTTAAGCATCTCTAAGATTTATGGGTAAGCTCTTTAAGGAGTCTCATCTTAGCATTCAGCACTAAAAGGTCCTAGCCTTTTAGTAGGTGCTCAATAAATGTTTTCTTGTCCACTTAATGGGTTATAAAAAAGGAAATTAAAAAATAATTTAAGTAAAAGAAAGGCAAAAGCAGGTGGCCTCAGTTGAGAAGACCTTGGGCACAAATGCACCAATTATTGAAAATTTGGAGAAACAATAAAAATTTGAATATGTGAATGCGATAAAGCACTGTGGAGAGAGAGTAAGTAATCACACATAAAAGTATATATGGATGCAAAATATACAAGAGTATGTTAACACCTGCCATACAGTAAGGGTTCAATATGAATCAGCTTTAAAAAAAAGTAAATGAGGGATCAGAAGAAGATGGCAAAAGAGTAAGATGGGGAGATTGTCAGCCTGTCAAAAAATACATAAAAAACTCATCAAGATATGGAACAACTACAAAACAACCTTTAGATGACAGCCAAAGAGCCCAGTCCTCTGGAGTGACAGACTAAGCTCCCTGAAATGAAGTAGGAGAGGGGATTGAGACATAGAAAGGGAAAAGGCAGAGAAATCCTGGGTGGGAGCTTGTGCCACAGAGGGAGGGAGTCCTGAAACAGGAAGAGTTCCCATGCACTGGAAGCTCCTTCGAAGGCACACCTAAGGGGGAACTGTAGAGTCTAGGAAAACCTGGCAAAGCAGGGACTTAGAGGGCAGAAAACAGAGAAAGCTGCACTTCTCAGCCCATAAACAGCTCACGGGCTGTGGCCATGCCTGGATGGCAGGTTAGGGGAAAGGAGAGAAGCCCATAGGAGCCCCACAGCACAGAAGGCAGGCCCAGGGTGCTGAGAGTGGAGAGGCATACAAACCTCTCCAGTGCACACAACCCTTGCGGCAGAGAAGGTAGGCCTAGGGAGCCAAAAGAAGGACACACAAGCCCTGTGACATAGAGGGTGGGCTGGTAAGTCGAAACAAGTGCATACAAACCCCTCAATGCAGAGAGCGGGCCCCATGAGCCAAGACAAGTGCACACAAGCCCTGTGACATAGAGGGGGGTCCTGGAGAGTGAAAACAAGTGCACATAAGCCCCGCAACACAGAGGCTGTGCTCAGGGGGCTGAGGGAAGCCCACACAAGACTCTGGTGACACAGAGGGCATGGTCAGGGAACTGAGAAAAGATCCATACAAGCCCCTTAACTAGCAAGCTTAGGCCAGCAGTGCAGGGCGGGACCTGGGAACAGAAGCACTGGCAATAATTCCAGGGACAAGAAGAGGGCTGGCAGCAGTGAAGATATGCTGAGAGGGCCACTTTGAAGCAGCTGCAGAAATAGATGTGTCTAACACTGCCAAAGCCAGAAGGACTGCCCAAAGACATACTGAACCCATAGACACCCCAAAACCTACCACTGGACACTGAATTGCCCTTCAGAGAGACAAGATCCAGCTGCATCAACCAGAAACAGGCACTACCTCCCCTAAACAGGAAAACATCACAGAATACTAACCCAACCCCATCCACGGGGGCAGACTCCACAAGCAAGAAGAACTATGACCTTGAGAACCTTTTTTTCTTGTAAATCAAACTGATTGTTCCCCCTACATATTTCTACCTTCACGTTAGCCTTTTGCAGTGCTGTGTTTTCTTCTTTGTTTAAAAAAGAAATTTCATTTTAGATTTTTTTTTTTAATTTCTTTTTCATCCAATTTTTGGTGATTTTTCTGATTTTGTTTTTGATACATTCAGCTGCTTTTCTTATAGTTCTTTACCAGCTGTAGCTATTCCTAAATACATATAAATCTTTTTCATATACATCTGTATCTTTTTCACATACATCTATTTATCTTTGTTTTTCAATTTTTTCTTTTCTCTTTCTTTTTTGAATACTCTTTTCCCCCCTTCCATTTTTCTTTTCCCTCCCTTCTCCTCTTTTTTTTCTCTTTTCATTCTCCTTTTCCCCTTTGTCTTTCTTTTTTCACTAAGTAGGTTAAATTGTTGAACTCTTTTTGCTATATTCCTCAGTTGCCACTCTGCTCATGCTCAGTTTTCCAGATTGATCATTAGCTAGCTCTGCTTTTATTTGGTTGATATCACTTTTGGTTTCTCTTGTTCACCAAGTCAGTGTCTAGTATTCTTTTCTTTAGAATACTTTGGTTATAACCATGTGTGTGAAAGTGTGTATATAAGTCCCATTATTTCTGTAATTATGTATTTAATCTCCTCCCATTAGGACACAGGCACAAGTCACCCCTAACAAGAAGTCAATACAAACCACTCAAACAATCTTTCCCTCCAAGGGCAAAAACCAAAAGGAAGAAGGAATAAAACCCTAAACCCTGGGAAAAGGAGACCTCAAGTGGAAAAAGTTAGAAAAAAAAAAAAATGAAAAGACAGAGAAATATAGCACAAATGAAAGAACAAGGTAGAAACTCACACCCAAATAAATGAAGAGGAAATAAATGATCTACCTGAAAGAAAATTCAGAATAATGATAGTAAAGATGTTATGAAGACTTGAAAATAGAGTTGAGAAAGTGAAAGAAACATTTAACACAGTTAATAAAATCACCAAGGGCATAGAAAAAATAAAGAATAAGCGAACAAATGAAAAACACAATTGCTGAATTTAAAAATACTCTAGAAGGAACTAATAGCAGAATAACTGGGACAGAGGAATGGATACGTCAGCTGGAAGACAGAATGGTGGAAATAACTGCCGAAGGGCAGAATAAAGGGAAAGGAATGGAAAGAATTGAGGACAGCCTCAGAGACCTTTGGGTCAATATTAAACACACCAACATTTGAATTATAGGGATCTCAGAGGAGGAGGGGAAAAAAAGAAAGGCACTGAGAAAAATTTTTGAAGAAATTATAGTTGAAAACTTTCCCAACATGGGAAAGGGAATAGTCAATCAAGTCCAGGAAGCAGAGACCCTTACAGGATAAATCCAAGAAGAAACACATAGAGACACATATTAATCAAGCTAACAGAGATTAAACACAAAGATTACTAAAAGCAGCAAGGAAAAAGCAACAAGTAACATATAAGGGAAAATCCATGTGATTAACAGTGGATCTTTTAGCAGAAACTCTGCAGGCCAGAAGGCGGCAGGATATATTTAAAGTACTAAAAAGGAAAAAATCTACAAGCAAGATTACTATACCCAGCAAAGAGCTCATTCAAAATTGATGGAAAAATCAAAAGCTTTACAGACAAGTAAAAGTTAAGAGAATTTATCACCACCAAACCAGCCTTACAACAATAGTAAAGGGAATGAACCAAAAATTTAGAGAAGAGCTAACACCTATCCTGCTCAAACTCTTCCAGAAAATTGCAGAGGAAGGCAAACTTCCAAACTCATTCTATGAGGCCACCATCACCCTAATACCAAAACCTGACAAAGATCCCACAAAAAAAGAAAACTACAGGCCAATATCACTGATGAACATAGATGCAAAAATCCTTAACAAAATTCTAGCAATCAGAATCCAACAACACATTAAAAAGATCATACACCATGATCAAGTGGGCTTTATCCCAAGGATGCAAGGATTCTTCAATATCTGCAAATCAATCAATGTAATATACCACA
Organism: Bos indicus; assembly: GCF_029378745.1. Taxonomy (NCBI): domain Eukaryota; kingdom Metazoa; phylum Chordata; class Mammalia; order Artiodactyla; family Bovidae; genus Bos; species Bos indicus. The sequence continues at coordinate 39,803,363 of NC_091764.1, read as the reverse complement.
TTAACAAATTGAAAAATAAAAACCATATGATTATCTCAATAGATGCAGAGAAAGCCTTTGACAAAATTCAACACCCATTTATGATAAAAACTCTCCAGAAAGCAGGAATAGAAGGAACATACCTCAACATAATAAAAGCTGTATATGACAAACCCACAGCAAACATTATCCTCAATGGTGAAAAATTGAAAGCATTTCCTCTAAAGTCAGGAACAAGACAAGGGTGCCCACTTTCACCATTACTATTCAACATAGTTTTGGAAGTTTTGGCCACAGCAATCAGAGCAGAAAAAGAAATAAAAGGAATCCAAATTGGAAAAGAAGAAGTAAAACTCTCACTATTTGCAGATGACATGATCCTCTACATAGAAAACCCTAAAGATTCCACCAGAAAATTACTAGAAATAATCAATGACTATAGTAAAGTTGCAGGATATAAAATCAACACACAGAAATCCCTTGCATCCCTATACACTAATAATGAGAAAACAGAAAGAGAAATTAAGGAAACAATTCCATTCACCATTGCAACGGAAAGAATAAAATACTTAGGAATATATCTACCTAAAGAAACTAAAGACCTATATATAGAAAACTATAAAACACTGGTGAAAGAAATCAAAGAGGACACTAATAGATGGAGAAATATACCATGTTCATGGATTGGAAGAATCAATATAGTGAAAATGAGTATACTACCCAAAGCAATTTATAGATTCAACGCAATCCCTATCAAGCTACCAACAGTATTCTTCACAAAGCTAGAACAAATAATTTCACAATTTGTATGGAAATACAAAAAACCTCGAATAGTCAAAGCGATCTTGAGAAAGAAGAATGGAACTGGAGGAATCAACCTACCTGACTTCAGGCTCTACTACAAAGCCACAGTTATGAAGACAGTATGGTACTGGCACAAAGACAGAAATATAGATCAATGGAATAAAATAGAAAGCCCAGAGATAAATCCACGCACATATGGACACCTTATCTTTGACAAAGGAGGCAAGAATATACAATGGATTAAAGACAATCTCTTTAACAAGTGCTGCTGGGAAACCTGGTCAACCACTTGTAAAAGAATGAAACTAGACCACTTTCTAACACCATACACAAAAATAAACTCAAAATGGATTAAAGATCTCAATGTAAGACCAGAAACTATAAAACTCCTAGAGGAGAACATAGGCAAAACACTCTCTGACATACATCACAGCAGGATCCTCTATGACCCACCTCCCAGAATATTGGAAATAAAAGCAAAAATAAACAAATGGGACCTAATTAACCTTAAAAGCTTCTGCACATCAAAGGAAACTATTAGCAAGGTGAAAAGACAGCCTTCAGAATGGGAGAAAATAATAGCAAATGAAGCAACTGACAAACAACTAATCTCAAAAATATACAAGCAACTCCTACAGCTCAACTCCAGAAAAATAAACGACCCAATCAAAAAATGGGCCAAAGAACTAAATAGACATTTCTCCAAAGAAGACATACAGATGGCTAACAAACACATGAAAAGATGCTCAACATCACTCATTATCAGAGAAATGCAAATCAAAACCACTATGAGGTACCATTTCACACCAGTCAGAATGGCTGTGATCCAAAAGTCTACAAATAATAAATGCTGGAGAGGGTGTGGAGAAAAGGGAACCCTCTTACACTCTTGGTGGGAATGCAAACTAGTACAGCCACTATGGAGAACAGTGTGGAGATTCCTTAAAAAACTGGAAATAGAACTGCCTTATGATCCAGCAATCCCACTGCTGGGCATACACACTGAGGAAACCAGAAGGGAAAGAGACATGTGTACCCCAATGTTCATCGCAGCACTGTTTATAATAGCCAGGACATGGAAGCAACCTAGATGTCCATCAGCAGATGAATGGATAAGAAAGCTGTGGTACATATACACAATGGAGTATTACTCAGCCATTAAAAAGAATACATTTGAATCAGTCCTAATGAGGTGGATGAAACTGGAGCCTATTATACAGAGTGAAGTAAGCCAGAAGGAAAAACATAAATACAGTATACTAACGCATATATATGGAATTTAGAAAGATGGTAACAATAACCCGGTGTACGAGACAGCAAAAGAGACACTGATGTATAGAACAGTCTTATGGACTCTGTGGGAGAGGGAGAGGGTGGGAAGATTTGGGAGAATGACATTGAAACATGTAAAATATCATGTAAGAAACGAGTTGCCAGTCCAGGTTCGATGCACGATACTGGATGCTTGGGGCTAGTGCACTGGGACGACCCAGAGGGATGGTATGGGGAGGGAGGAGGGAGGAGGGTTTGGGATGGGGAGCACATGTATACCTGTGGTGGATTCATTTCGATATTTGGCAAAACTAATACAATTATGTAAAGTTTGGAAATAAAATAAAATTAAAAAAAAAACAATAGTAAAGGGATTTACATAGCCAGTAAATACAAGAGAAATGAGAGATCTATAAAAGAAAACCCAAAACAATCACAAAAATCCCAATAGAACCATGTATACCAATAAGTAACTTAAATGTAAACAGATTAAATGCACCAACCAAAATATACAGACTGACTGAACATATACAAAAACAAGACCCACATGTATGCCTACAAGAGACCCTTTTCAGATCTAGAGACAAATACAGACTGAAAGTGAAAGGAAGGAAAAAGATATTTCTTGCAAATGGAAACCAAAAGAAAGCCAGAGTGGCACTCTTTATTTCAGAAAAAAAAAATTTTTTTTAATAAAAAAATATTGTAAAAGCCAAAGAGAGACACTACATAATGATCAAGAGATCAATCCAAGAAGAAAACATAACAATTGTAAGTATCTATGCACCCAACATAGGAGCACCACAATACATAAAGCAAGCACTAACAGGAATTAGAGGGAAAATCATCACTAACACAATAATCGTAGGGGATGTTAACATCCCACTTACACCTATGGACAAATCATCAATACAGAGAATCAGTAAAGAAATGCAAATCTTAAATGAAACATTAGATGTTATGGACCTAATTTATATCTTCAGCACTTTCCATCCAAATACAGAAGAATACATTTTCTTTTCAAGTGCACATGGAACATTCTCCAGGATAGACCATGTCTTGGGCCACAAATCAAGCCTCAGTAAATTTAAGAAAATTGAAATCATATCAAGTATCTTCTCTGACCATAATGCTGTGAGACTAGATGTCAACTACAGGGAAAAAAAAAAACAAAACACAAAAAACACAAACTCATGGAGATTAAACATTACATTACTAAATAATATAGCAGTTACTGAAGAAATAAGGAAAATCAAAAGATTCCTAGAAACAAATAACAATGAAAACATGACGACTCAAAATCTATGGGATTCAGCAAAAGCAATTCTAAGAGGAAAGTTTATAGCAATACAATCTTACCTCAAGAAACAAGAAAAGCATCAAATAGACAACCTAACCCTACATCTAAAGCAGTTGGAAAAAGAACAACAACAACAACAACAAAAAACCCCAAAGTCAGCAGAAGGAAAGAAATCATAAAGATAAGTCCAGAAATAAGTGAAAAAGAAGGAAATCATAGCAAAGAGTAATAAAACTATAAACCAGTTCTTTGAGAAGATGAAATTGACAACCACTAGCCACATTCATCAGGGAAAAAAAAGAGAAAAATCAAAATAACAAAAATTAGAAATGAAAGCCGAGAGGTTACAACAGACAATGCAGAAATACAAAGTATCATATGAGAATATTATGAGCAACTATATGCTAATTAAAATGATCAGCCTAGAGGAAATGGACAGATTCTTAGTTCAACCTCCCAAGATTGAACCAGGAAGAAATATAAATTATGAATAAGCCAATTACAAACACTAGAATTGAAACTGTGATCAAAAGTCTCCCAAAAAACAAAAGTCCAAGGCCATATGGCTTCACAGGGGAATTTTATCAAACATTTAGAGAAGAGTTAATGCCTATTTTTCTGAAACTCTTCCAAAAAGCTTCAGAGGAAGGGACACTTCCAAATTCATTCTATGAGGCCACAATCACCTTGATACCAAAGTCAGGCAAAGACAACACACACAAAATAGAAAATTACAGGCTAGTATCACTGATGAACATAGATGCAAAAATCCTCAACAAAATTCTAGCAAACAGAATTCAACAACACGTTAAAAAGCTCACACACCATGATCAAGTTGGGTTTATTCCAGGGATACAAGGATTCTTCAATATATGTGAATCAATCAATGTGATATGCCATATTAACAAATTAAAAGATAAAAAGCATGTGATCATCTTAATAGATGCAGAAAAAGCTTTGACAAAGTTCAACACCAATTTATGAAAAAGTGCTTCACAAAGTGGGCATATAAGGTACCTACCTCAACATAGAAAAAGCCATATATGATAAACCCACTGCAAATATTATTCTCAATGGTGAAAAACTAAAAGCATTCCCTCTAAGATCAGGAATAACAAGGGTGTCTACTCTCACCACTATTATTTAGCATAGTTTTGGAAGTCCTAGCTATGGCAATTAGAGAAGAAAAAGAAATAAAAGAATCCAGATCAGAAAAGAAGTAAAACTCTCACTGTTTGCAGATGACATGATACTATACATAGAAAATCCAAAAGAAACCATCAGAAACTTACTAGAGCTAATCAGTGAATTCAGCAAAGTCACAGGATATAAGCTCAATATACAGAAATCACTTGCATTCCTATATATTAACAATGAAAAATCAGAAAAGAGAAATTAAGGAATCAATCCCACTTACCATCTCAACAAGAAGAATAAAATATATAGGAATAAACCTAGCTAAGAAGACAAATGACCTGTATAAGGAAAATTATAAGACACTGATGAAAGAAATCAAAGATGACAAAAACAGATGGAGAGATATTCCATGTTCCTGGGTAGGAAGAATCAATATTTTAAAAATTACTATACTACCAAATGCAATCTACAGATTCAGTGCAATCCCTATTAATTTACCAATGGTATTTTTCATACAACTAGAACAAAAAACTTCACAATCCATATGGAAACACAAAAGACCCCGATTAGCCAAAACAGTCTTGAGAAAAAAAACGGAGCTGGAGGAATCAACCTTCCTGACTTCACACTATACTACAAAGCTACAGTCATCAAGACAGCATGGCACAAAAACAGAAATATAAACCAATGGAACAAGATAGAGTACCCAGAGATAAACCCATGCACCTTTGGGTATCTTATTTTTGACAGAGGAGGCATGAATATACACTGGGACAAAGATAGCCTCTTCAATAAGTGGTACTTTGGAAACTGGACTGCTGCTGCTGCTGCTAAGTCGCTTCAGTCATGTCCGACTCTTTGCGACCCCATAGACGGCAGCCCACCAGGCTCCGCCGTCCCTGGGATTCTCCAGGCAAGAACACTGCCACAGTTATAAGCAAAAGAATGAAATTAGAACACTTCTTAACACCATACACAAAGATAAACTCAAAATGGGTTAAAGGCCCAAAAGTAAGACCAGAAATTATAAAACTCTTAGAGGAAAGCATAAGCAGAACACGCGATGACATAAATCAAAGCAGGATCTTCTATGACCCATCTCCTAGAATAATGGAAATAAAAACACAAATAAACAAGTGCAACCTAATTAAACTTAAAGGGTTTTGCACAGCAAAGGAAGCTACAAACAAGGTAAAAAGACAACCCTTAGAATGGGAGAAAATAATAGTAAATGAAACAACCGACAAAGAATCAATTTCCAAAATATAAAAACAGCTCATACAACTCAATATTAGAAAAACAAACAGCCCAATCAAAAAAGACCTAAAAAACCTATTTCTCCAAAGAAGACATACAGATGGCTAATAAACACATGAAAAGATGCTCAACATCACTCATTATTAGAGAAATGAAAATCAAAATCACAATGAGGTGTCATCTCACGCCAATCAGAATGGCTGCCATCAAAAGTGTCTGCAAATAGTAAATGCCAGAGAGGGTATGAAGAAAAGGGAACCCTCCTGCATTGCTGGTGGGAATGTAAATCGATACCCACTGTGGAAGATGGTATGGAGTTTCCTTAAAAAAAAACTAAGAATGAAACCACCATATGACCCAGCAATCCCACTACTAGGCATATACCCTGAGGAAACCAAAATTGAAAAAGACACATGTACCACAATGTTCATTGCAGCACTATTTACAATAGCTAGAACATGGAAGCGACCTAGATGTCCATTGATAGATGAATGGTTAAAGAAGCTGTGGTACATATATATGATGGAACACTACTCAGCCATAAAAAGGAATGAATTTGAGTCAGTTTTAATGAGGTGGACAAAGCTAGAGCAGATTATACAGAATGAACTAAGTCAGAAAGAGAAATATAAATATCATATACTGTTGTATATATATGGAATCTAGAAAGATGGTACTCATGAATTTATTTTCAGGGCAACAATGGAGAAACAGACATAGAAAACAGACCTATGGACATGGTGGGAGAGGAAGAGGGAGAGGGTGAGATGTATGTAGAGAGTAACATGGAAACTTATAATACCTTATGTAAAAGAGATTGCCAATAGGAATTTGCTGTATGACTCAGGGAACTCAAACAGGGGCTCTGTGATAATCTAGAAGGGTGGCATGGGGAAGGAGATGGGAGAGAGGTTCAGGAGGGAAGGGATATGGGTGTACTTATGGCTGATTCTTGTTGATGTTTGATGGAAAACCACAAAATTCTGTAAAGCAATTATTCTTCAATTAAAAAAAAAGTGACAAAAAAAGGAAGTAAATGGTTAATTATCAGGTAACTGGAGGAAGGCTGAAGGGATAAGCAGTAGACTGAATAGAAAGTTAGAAATACTGTGAATAAATTGAAGAGTGAATGGGTAAAGCCGTAATGATAAAATATTGCTGATTCTCCAATATGAATGTCAAAATGAAGACTCCCAGTGATACATTTCTTAGGCAGTATGATACGATATCCAGCTCTTTTGAATAATTCCCTATTTCAGTCCTCTTTAAGAATAATGATAACTTATATATGAATGGATTTGTATTTTGTAAAGTGCTTTCCTACTCATAATCCCATTTAATTGTACAATAATTATGTGGGGCACTCAAATCAGTTATTATTTCCTTTTAACAAATGAGGAAGCAGTGAATAGGTCATTTGCTCAATGGTACTCTCAAGTCCATGTAGGAGCCAGAGTAGATGTGCAGTTCATGACAACCAGCCCTTTATTTTGTAGATAAAGACTATCCTAAGGTACATGCCTCGACCAGTTGTAGGGTAAAGAGGTGGTAGGTAGGCTTGCCTATCTCATATCTCCCAGGCAAGTGTATTTTTGATTTATCAAAATTGCTTCTGTATCATTGTCTGTATCACAGGCTTTTAAAATTTCAGAAATTTTCACTTATCTTTGTGTTACATTTGAGACTGATAACATCCCTGTATTAAAAGATTGCACCTCATGACTTTGTCCCAAGGCAGCTTTATCTGGAAAAATACTGACAGATATGGTTTTGTGAATATGGTCTACATAGAAAGTGAGGTGATCCTGTTCTTTGTTGGTTTCTTAGCTGTATGTAGACAATGGGTAAAAATTTCCAAAAATAATTGTAGTAATAATAAACCATGTAATATATACTTCTTACTGGCATGGCCACAGTTTGGGGGCCCTTCCCTGTGGCTGCTAGAAATTGCCTTGTTAAGGAGAAAGTGCAGAGGAAGGAATCAATATACTCCCCTGGTTTTATACAAACATATTTGTACTGTTACCAAACCTAATCCCATCCAACCACACACAGAAATCTAAGATTAGCGTTTCTTCTGTTTATTAGCTACCAGTATTTTATCTTTAACTATCTGAAAAAAGTCCTTGCTGATTACTCAGCAAATATAATTCCATTTCAAATATATTATTAAAAGATTTATTTTACTAGTATTCCATCCAGAAAATATCCACAAACAATTGAAAACAATGCACTTCACATTTGGTGGGAAATGTAAACTTCATAAGTGAAGTGAAGCTGCTCAGTCGTGTCCGACTCTTTGCGACCCCACGGACTGTAGCCTACCAGGCTCCTCTGTCCATGGGATTTTCCAGGCAATAGTACTGGAGTGGATTGCCATTTCGTTCTCCAGGGGATCTTCCTGACCCAGGGATTGAACCCGGGTCTCCCGCATTGTAGACAGACGCTTTACCATCTGAGCCAAACGTCATAGAAGATGGAAAACAAGAAGAAAAAAAAAAAAAGAATATTTCTTCAAAGGGCTTTTGTGACAGTTAATAAGCTAAAGTTTATAATTAATTATTGAGGAGACTCTGTCTTGAAAAGTACATTGCAAACAAAAAGCTTATGTTATCACATATCCCTATATTACAAAGAGTTAAAATTATAGGTTTAAGACCACTCAATGGAAAGATTACTGCTCAGTTTATAGAGTTCTCAAATAATATTCTTTCAGTTAGGTCAATCTCAAGATGCCAAGTTCAATTCAGACAGTATGTGTGGAGATCTGTCAGAAAAGAACAAAATCTCTGCCTCTACTTTGCTTAATATTGCCTTTTAGAGACAAAAAGTCTCTAAATATTTTAAAGCAATAAATTATTGTTATGATTTCCCATCTAGCTGCTGCATTAAAACAGGGATATTTGTAAAGGTTAATACTATGACTATTGTGAGAAGGAATTATATTTATTAAACACGACTCATTGGCTTCTGTAACTCGATTTCAGTTTGCCAGATAGAAGGATGATAATGCACCACAGAGGTTTGCCACACCATCCTATTCCATCCTATAGACTCACCGTAAAGGTTCAATCAGGATTTCATTTATCAAAATTTTCTATAGAGAGATACAGAAGTAAAATGATGTTTCAATTAAAAGCAGTTTGACTAAAATAACCCAAGAGAAAACTTTGGACAGTAGTTACAGGGAAGAAAGGAGAGGAGAAAGAAGGAAACAGGGGACAGAGGAAAGAATGGTAACATTTTCTCCTTACTTGATGTACATCTTCTCTTACAAGCCCTGTCTCTCATAGATAAGGCAATTTGTTATATGGTGAACAATATGCTTTTGTCTATCTTTATCTCTTCTTTCAGGAAACCATCTTTTTTCCCTCCATATTTTCCTGGTGAGACTGACAATTATGTGTCACCCATCCCTGAAGACTATTTAACCCATTGTTCTCCATTCGTGGGGCTTCCCTGGTGATTCAGATGCTAAAAAAGTCTGCCTGTGATACAGGAGACCCAGGTTCAATCCCCGGGTTAGGAAGATCCCCTGGAGAAGGGAATGGTAATTCACTCTGGTATTCTTGCCTGGAGAATCCCATGACAGAAGAGCCTGGTGGGCTACAGTCCATAAGGTTGCAAAGAATCAGACACGACTGAACAACTGAGGACACATATGATGAGTCATGAGACCTAAGCTAATCAGAGTCTTTCTAAAAATGAATAGGAAAAAATCTCAACTCCGTTTGGGCTTCCCTGGTGGCTCAGATGGTAAAAAAAATCTGCCTACAATACAATAGGCCCAGGTTTGACCCTTGGAAAAGACCAATTGTCTCTTAACATCTACCCTAAACGTTTTAGAAAAAATACCTGAAGTGAGGTTGATCTATAAAATGTGTACAAAATCAGTAATATAAATTGAAAATTATAAGCCATTGTTTAATTTTTTCTTCATTGGTGCAAATTGTTCTGGGTCTCCCAAGAGACCCAGGGAAGATACCCTGGAGAAGGGAAAGGCTACCCCCTCCAATATTCTTGCCTGGAGAATTCCATGGACATAGGAGCCCAGTGAGCAATAGTTCATAGGATTGCAAAAAGTCTGACATGACTGAGCAACTAACTCCCTTTGGACTATGAGATATACGAATACAAGTTGATGTCTGCTAGCATCCCTCTTTTCATCCACACAGAGACTACCTGAGATTTAGTCCACAGACAAACCTAGAATATTTTTCAAGTCTCTTGTTTTAACTCTGCCTAGACTTCCCAGTAACATGAGTCAATATGTTCTTTTCTTTCCTCTTCTTTTCTTTTTTAATTAGGTTAATTTAACTGAATTTATTACAACTGCCCAAATTTGACAAATACAGCCTTTACATAAATTTTTCTCAATTAATTCTCTCAAAAATTAATTTTACAGATGAGAGGCTTAGTGAGGTTAAGTAAACTATCCAAAATCACAATAGAAAAGGTCACAGCTAAATTCAAAGCTGTGTGGTCTGATCAGATTTTTCTTGAACACAATGCCAATGCTAATAAAGGCTGGACCTTGTGGATCTGACATTCATGAGAGACATACTTTTTCATTTTTCCTTGTTTTTTTTTTTTTTTTCATTTATTATGTTATTTATTTTTATTAACATATATTCCTGTATATTCTAATATATATTTCATAGATATTCAACTTTTTTCAGCAGTTTGTCCACTGTCAGTAGAGAAAACTTACCTTCAGCAATATGAGAGTGTGTTGCATATATACCATGATAATTTAGAACAATTCACACCAATGAAGAAAACATAAAACAATGGTTTATAATTTTCAATTTATATTACTGATTTTGTACACATTTTATAGATCAACCTCATTTCTGGTATTTTTTCTAAAATGTTTAGGGTAGATGTTAAGAGACAATTGCTAGGCAGCAAAAGATTGTCATGTTTCCTACACGCTCCTTCCTTCTGTCACTAAATCCAGCCTATTCTTTTTTTACTTCATTCATGCAGCCTCTGTTCCAGTGTGATGGAAACTAAAGCTTTGCATACATAAATCAAAAACTTCCTTTTCCTAAACCTCTCTTATTCTTCTTCATTGATCCTACTGTTCCATTCACTGCTACCACACTTATATGTAATTAATTTTCTACCTGCCTACTTGCTCTGCCACATGTGAAAAACTAATATTAATTAGGGACTTCCACTCTGCTCAGCCATGAATATGCAAAAATTATGTCATCATCCATAGCCTTAAAAGCAATATATTCAATTGGGAAGATAGACATGTTAATAAAATTCTATAGAGAAGCTATTAGTCTTATGGTATAGGTATAAGCTTGGATCTTCCCTGGTGGCTCAGATGGTAAAGCGTCTGCCTACAATGTGGGAGACCTGGATTCAATCCCTGGTTCAGGAAGATCTCCTGGAGAAGGAAATGGCAACCCACTCCAGTATTCTTACCTGGAAAGTCCCATGGATGGAGGCACCTGGTTAAGCTACAATCCATGGGGTCGCAAAGAGTCAGACATGACTGAGTGACTTCACTCATAAGCTTCAAAGGCAGTCCAGATATTGGATCAACTAACACAAACAAGACCCATTGAGAATGTTAGCTCTCAGTCATCAAGGTCCGACAAGGCTGTGTAGGTATAGTTGGAGAAGGAGCAGTTGTGTCAAACAGAGGCATGCCAGACAGATGACACAACAGGAATGGAGACATGAGCCATAAAGAAACTTTGCTTGCGTCACAAAGACATTTGGAGTATGTCTACCCTATATATAATGAATCCTTTATTAACAACTCTCTCTGCTGACACTTCTCATCCATAGTAGTTGGTCCTCCAGCATCTATATTTATACTCCATGTCTATAATTATGCACTCCTGATTATAACTCATTAGACCAGAGTGCTGCCTGATCCAAGATGAATACATAAGCATCCCTTCCACTAGAATTTAGAATTTGGCTTAGAGAGAGAGCTAGAAAGAGATATTTTAAGTTATTAAACCTAAACTTTATGAGTTTCTCTACTAGATCTGCTATGTGGAGAAGAGAAACAAAGAAAAGCATGAAACCATGAAGAGAACATGGACCAGTCTGGAAACAGAGAAAGCCCTGATTCATTTATTCATACAACAAAATGTATTACATAATTATGATATGGGAAGCATTGTGAAATTCAGAGAGCAAGAGCATAAAGAATAAAATGCAGGTCCTGCTATCATGAAACCAAAGCCTAATGCAAAAATAATCGAGAAACAAGAAGACATCAGACAGTGATTAAGACTTCAGTGCAGTAAATCAAGGGAATGTGGAAAAAAATGTATTGGGGATTAATTTGGATTAGGGGTTCAGAGAAGATGTCTATAATGAAGTTTCATCTAAACTAAGATTTAGTGACAAGAAAAACTCATGAAACTGTGGGGAGGAACTTCTGAAGCTGAGAATACAGGAGGGAGTAAATTTAGCACATAAAGGCACAGAAAGAAGGTCAGAGTGATTGGAGCTTAGAGACTGAAGTCAAGAAGATTAAGAGTGAGATAGAGAAGAAACAGGGACCAGATGAGATAGGATCTTTGTGCCAGGTTAAGGATTTGGAATTCTATTTTAAATTCAATCATAAACCATTAAAGCATAGTAAGTAGGCCAATAATATGCTGACTTAAGTTCTAATAAATATTGCTTTAACTTGGAAAGTGGATTCTAGTAAGGAAAGAGGGAAGCAAGGAAATCAGGTCACAGATAACCTAAAATAGCCCAAGTTAAAGAAAATGAAAACTCTTCTCACCAGACTATTACTAATGTAGATGTAAGAAAGAAGGGATAGGGGAAAAAAAAAAAAGCTTGGTAATAGATTAGAGATAAAAGATGAAGAAAAAAGATTAAGCAAGAATAATTCCTTGGCTTTTGGATTAAATATTTAAGTAATTGAAGATGCAAATTTTCTGAAATGCATATGACTGTGAAAAAAAAACAGATCTGGAGTTTAGTGGGGGTGAATTAAGAGTTCTGTTTTGACTACTCCAAATTTGAGATGCCTATGAGACATCCGAGGCCAGGGGCGGTGGCCGGGAGGACCAACCCCATGTCCAAGGAGCCATGGCTGCGCAGATGCAGGAGGGCCTAGAGGAGCTATCCCACGTTGAAGGTCAGGAAGGGCAGCAGTGAGGAGATACCCCTCGTCCAAGGTAAGGAGCAATGGCTGCACTTTACTGGAGCAGCCGTGAAGAGATACCCGACGCCCAAGGTAAGAGAAACCCAAGTAAGACAGTAGGTGTTGCAAGAGGGCATCAGAAGGCAAACACATTGAAACCATACTCACAGAAAACTAGTCAATCTAATCACACTAGGACCACAGCCTTGTCTAACTCAATGAAACTAAGCCATGCCCATGGGGTAACCCAAGATGGGCAGGTGATGGTGGAAAGATCTGACAGAATGTGGTCCACTGGAGAAGGGAATGGCAAACCACTTCAGTTTTTTTTTGCCTTGAGAACCCCATGAACAGTATGAAAAGGCAAAATGATAGGATACTGAAAGAGAAATTCCCCAGATCAGTAGGTGCCCAATATGCTACTGGAGACCAGTGGAGAAATAACTCCAAAAAGAATGAAAGGATGGAGCCAAAGCAAAAACAATACCCAGCTGTGGATGTGACTGGTGATAGAAGCAAGGTCCGATGCTGTAAAGAGCAATATTGCATAGGAACCTGGAATGTCAGGTCCATGAATCAAGGCAAATTGGAAGTGGTCAAACAAGAGATGGCAAGAGTGAATGTCGACATTCTAGGAATCAGCGAACTGAAATGGACTGGAATGGGTGAATTTAACGCAGAAGACCATTATATCTACTACTGCGGGCAGGAATCCCTCAGAAGAAATGGAATAGCCATCATGGTCAACAAAAGAGTCTGAAATGCAGTACCTGGATGCAATCTCAAAAAAGACAGAATGATCTCTGTTCGTTTCCGGGGCAAACCATTCAGTATCACAGTAATCCAAGTCTATGCCCCAACCAGTAAGGCTGAAGAAGCTGAAGTTGAACGGTTCCATGAAGACCTACAAGACCTTTTAGAACTAACACCCAAAAAGGAGGTCCTTTTCATTATAGGGGACTGGAATGCAAAAGTAGGAAGTCAAGAAACACCTGGAGTAATAGGCAAATTTGGCCTTGGAATACGGAATGAAGCAGGGCAAAGACTAATAGAGTTTTGCCAAGAAAGTGCACTGGTCATAACAAACACCCTCTTCCAACAACACAAGAGAAGACTCTATACATGGACATCACCAGATGGTCAACACCGAAATCAGATTGATTATATTCTTTGTAGCCAAAGATGGAGAAGCTCTATACAGTCAGCAAAAACAAGACCAGGAGCTGACTGTGGCTCAGACCATGAACTCCTTATTACCAAATTCAGACTTAAATTGAAGAAAGTAGGGAAAACCATTAGACCATTCAGGTATGACTTAAATCAAATCCCTTATGATTATACAGTGGAAGTTAGAAATAGATTTAAGGGCCTAGATCTGATGAGCTATGGAATGAGGTTCGTGACATTGTACAGGAGACAGGGATCAAGACCATCCCCATGGAAAAGAAATACAAAAAAGCAAAATGGCTGTCTGGGGAGGCCTTACAAATAGCTGTGAAAAGAAGAGAAGTGAAAAGCAAAGGAAAAAAGGAAAGATATAAGCATCTGAATGCAGTGTTCCAAAGAATAGCAAGAAGAGATAAGAAAGCCTTCCTCAGCAATCAATGCAAAGAAATAGAGGAAAACAACAGAATGGGAAAGACTAGAGATCTCTTCAAGAAAATCACAGATACCAAAGGAACATTTCATGCAAAGATAAAGGACAGAAATGGTATGGACCTAACAGAAGCAGAAGATATTAAGAAGAGGTGGCAAGAATACACAGAAGAACTGAACAAAAAAGAGCTTCACGACCCAGATAATCACGATGGTGTGATGACTGACCTACAGCCAGACATCCCGGAATGTGAAGTCAAGTGGGCCTTAGAAAGCATCACTACAAACAAAGCTAGTGGAGGTGATAGAATTCCAGTGGAGCTATTCCAAATCCTGAAAGATGATGCTGTGAAAGTGCTGCACTCAATATGCCAGCAAATTTGGACAACTCAGCAGTGGCCACAGGACTGGAAAAGCTCAGTTTTCCTTTCAATCCCAAAGAAAGGCAATGCCAAAGAATGCTCAAACTACCGCACAATTGCACTCATCTCACACGCTAGTAAAGTAATGCTCAAAATTCTCCAAGCCAGGCTTCAGCAATATGTGAACCGTGAAATTCCTGATGTTCAAGCTGGTTTTAGAAAAGACAGAGGAACCAGAGATCAAATTGCCAACATCCACTGGATCATGGAAAAAGCAAGAGAGTTCCAGAAAAACATCTATTTCTGCTTTATTGATATGCCAAAGCCTTTGACTGTGTGGATCACAATAAACTGTGGGAAATTCTGAAAGAAATGGGAATACCAGACCACCTGATATGCCTCTTGAGAAATTTGTATGCAGGTCAGAAAGCAACAGTTAGAACTGGACATGGAACAACAAACTGTTTCCAAATAGGAAAAAGAGTTCATCAAGGCTGTATATCGTCACCCTGTTTATTTAACTTATATGCAGAGTACATCATGAGAAATGCTGGACTGGGAGAAACACAAGCTGGAATCAAGATTGCCAGGAGAAAAATCAATAACCTCAGATATGCAGATAACACCACCCTTATGGCAGAAAGTGAAGAGGAACTAAAAAGCCTCTTGATTAAAGTGAAAGAGGAGAGTGAAAACGTTGGCTTAAAGCTCAACATTCAGAAAACAAAGATCATGGCATCCGGTCCCATCACTTCATCGGAAATAGATGGGGAAACAGTGGAAACAGTGTCAGACTTTATTTTTCTGGTCTCCAAAATCACTGCAGATGGTGACTGCAGCCATGAAATTAAAAGACGCTTACTCCTTGGAAGGAAAGTTGTGACCAACCTAGATAGCATTTTCAAAAGCAGAGACATTACTTTGCCAACAAAGGTCCATCTAGTCAAGGCTATGGTTTTTCCAGTGGTCATGTATGGATGTGAGAGTTGGACTGTGAAGAAGGCTGAGCGCTGAAGAATTGATGCTTTTGAACTGTGGTGTTGGAGAAGACTCTTGAGAGTCCCATGGACTGCAAGGAGATCCAACCAGTCCATTCTGAAGGATATCAGCCCTGGGATTTCTTTGGAAGGAATGATGCTAAAGCTGAAACTCCAGTACTTTGGCCACCTCATGGGAAGAGTTGATTCATTGGAAAAGACTCTGATGCTGGGAGGGATGGGGGGCAAGAGGAGAAGGGGATGACAGAGGATGAGATGGCTGGATGGCATCACTGATTCGATGGACGTGAGTCTGAGTGAACTCCGTGAGTTGGTGATGGACAGGGAGGCCTGGCGTGCTGCGATTCATGGGGTTGCAAAGAGTCAGACACAACTGAGCGACTGATCTGATCTGATGAGACATCCAGGTGGATAGGTCAAATGAGCAATTAGAAAACTGAATCTGATCATATACGTAGTATTTAAAGCCCTGAGCTGGAAGATATCACCTTAAAAAAAAAAAAAAAGTATAGATAGAAGCAAAAGCCCAGACAGTTATAGATTAAGACAAAGAGAAAAGACTTCAAAGAAAACTGAGAAAGGTTACCAGTGTTCTAGAATGAAAACACTAGAGTGTGATATTTCAGAAGCCAAGAGAAGAAAGGGTTTCAAGAAAGAGGGAGTATTTCTCTATGTTGAATAGTCAGGGAAGTTGAGTAAGATGAGAAGTTGATTAAGATGAGAAGTTGAGTAAGATGAGAACATGCATAAAACTAAGTTTTGAAATGTTGAAGACTAATTTATTAACAGTATCAGTGTCAGGACAGTGATGAAGACAGATGCCCTATGGGAGCAATTTGAGGAGAGAACAGGAAATGATTTACTGGAGGAATTGAATTGACACAAGTCTTCAAAATTCTGTTGTTAAAGAGACCAGAAATAGGTAGGAAGAACTTAAGGAGTAAATTCCCACAATATGACTGTATTGATGAGAATGAATCCATTGAACAGTAAAGACAGTGAAACAGATGATGCATAAGGGAGGGGAGATAGTTGCAGGAGTGAGGATCTTAAGACACTGGTAGGGAATGAGACAAGGGAGTGAGTGAAGAGACCTTTGTTGAGTAGAGGTACCTCAACAATTGTGGTGGGGAAATAAGCACAGCATGCTATGGTAGGAAAATGATGAAAATGATAGATTTGGGGCTATGAAGGTGTAGGTGTTCCTGCCTTATCCTGTTTTCATCTTGAGGGCATTAGCTAAGAGTAAGAAAGAAGGTGGAGTGTTGGAGCTTTAGGAAAAGAAGGTAGTATGAAATAATTATTTTAGAGAATAGGAGAACAAACATCCCAGGGTAGAATGTATGATTCCTGATCAAAGTTGAGTCCTCCTGAAAGGTTGTTGTTGAATCATGCGAATACACCGGGATTCTTGGCCCCCGGAGGAGAAGAATTCAATCCGGGGCCAGAGACGAGGCTTGATCACTCGGAGCTTTTGTGTAATAAAGTTTTATTAAAGTATAAAGGAGATAGAGAAAGCTTCTGACATAGGCATCAGAAGGGGGCAGAAAGAGTACCCGCTTGCTAGTGTTAACAATGAAGTTATATAATCCAAAGAATATCTGGAGGTTGTAAAGACCTCATCAGACCTACTCCCGTAATTTACATTTTAAGATAACACTGTCCTCAGTCAAGATACATCCTTGTAAAGACCAGGTCTACTCCCATAATTAACATTTTAAGATAACAGAAGGTTGAATCCAAAGACTGTCCTTAGGCAGGATACATTATTGTTATATAATCCTAAGGAATGTGGAGAAAGAAAAAAAGTTTGTCCTTTCTTCTTCCTTGAGAATTTCAGACCCCTCTCTCCTTGGGGACCCCTAGACTCCTTATCAACCTGCCTAGCAAATGACTCTCTCACCCCCTTGAGATCTATGGTCATGAATATAAGGTGAGGTCAGTTGTGTTTTTTTCCAGTAATATTTATTTGTTCAAGTATTCATAGAGGAATAGCTGGGATTTGCCAGAGGTGGAGCTTTTCCACACATGAATTGAATGAAGGAGAGAGATGCATGATAGTTATGGGTTTTTTCAATTAAGTAATTTTGATTATTGGCCGTGAAATCTAAGCTGTGTAACCATAGCAATGAGAATTAGGGGGATATGGTTGACATAAGAAAAAGAAGTAAAGAATTAAAAGTCTCAAGAAGGACAAAGAGTCACTGGAGTAGGAGAACTGGAATAAGTAAGTTAAATAGGTAGGAGTCTAGGGATTGAAATATAAATTCTGGCAGAGTTTGAGCTTTTGAAAGTTATAAATGTCAAGTTAAAACTGTGGGTCTTGATAAATGAGATAAAGTTAAAGAAAAAAAAAAAATGCAAGTGGGGCCAAACAATTAAGAAGCCAAGGGATTAGACAGATTATCTAAGTAAATACTGAATCAGCAAGAACTACCCCAGAGTAAATGTGGTGAAGAAGAAAGGGAGCAAAGACTCCAGTCAACCTGAATGAAAGGGGAGTGATTGGAGACTGGCTGGTGATACTCTGAGGAGGGTGCAGTTGATAAAGTTTCTTGGCATAAACTTCAAAGAATCTGTGCATTTGAAAGGGAAGGATGGAGGCAACTTGGAAGCAGCATGGAGGAGGCAAATAAGATGCACACTTTCCTCCTCTCTGAGCCCTCAGGTAAGTGGAAGGAAAACACAAGCAAATAAACTCTCCACTCTTGAGTTCTGCCTGGAGTGCAGCATCAGTAACAAATGGCCAGTTTCATTTAGGACAAAAAAAAAGAAAGAATGTTCAGAAAAGAAGTTACTGAAAAAGAGGGGTTGGCTACTAATCAACCACATGTTCCAAAGGGAACAATAGAAGGGCACTGGAGGGTGGAGGCTGGTGACAGACTGGGTCACATTAGGCTCTGCAGCATTAGCTTGTAATCCACAAAGGGAGAGTATTTAATTAAAGACGCAGCCCACAGACAGACATGCACTATGTAACTAAAAGCAGTTTCACAAAACAACAGTTTCCTATTTAATATGTGTGATGTGCTCTGACCAGTTGCAATCATTTGTAAACAAAGATAATGTCATTTTGGATCCACTAATATTCACAAGTGGTTGATTGTTTATAGAAACCCAGGGCTGGAAAACACTGCACTTGGTTCTGCTTTTCCTTCAGGTTCTCTGAGAGGTTTCCCTGTGGTTTACTAAAGTGGCTCAATTATTCATCTTATTTCCTTGTTTATTTGCTTTGTGATGTTTCTAGTTTCCCTGTTTATCTTTCTAATTATTATTGTCCACAGTCTCTAAAAAGTGAACTCTGTGGAGTAGGGGCCTCTCTGTCTTGTCTGTCTTTTCACCACCAGCACAGCACCTAGGTAACACACTCTTGATGCTGTTGTTCAGTCACTCAGTGGTATCCGACTCTTTGCAACCCCATGGACTGCAGCATGCCAGCCTTCCCTATCCTTCACCAACTCCTGGAGCATGCTCAAACCCATGTCCATTGAGTTGGTAATGCCATCCAACTATTTCAGTCTCTATTGTCCCTTACTCCTTCTGTCTTCAGTCTTTCCCC
The DNA here is from genome assembly GCF_029378745.1 of Bos indicus. Lineage (NCBI taxonomy): Eukaryota > Metazoa > Chordata > Mammalia > Artiodactyla > Bovidae > Bos > Bos indicus. The sequence continues at coordinate 39,783,967 of NC_091764.1, read as the reverse complement.
GCATCAGGGTCTTTTCCAATGAGTCAGGTCTTGCATTATGTGGGCAAAGTATTGGAGTTTCAGCTTCAGCATCAGTCCTTCCAATGAATATTCAGGACTGATTTCCTTTAGGATTGACTGGCTTGATCTCCTTACAGTCAAAGGGACTCTCAAGAGTCTTCTCCAGCATCACAGTTTAAAGGCATCAATTCTTTAGTGCTCAGCCTTTTGTATTGTCTAGCTTTCATGTCCATACATGACTATCGGAAAAACAATAGCTTTGACAATACAGGTCTTTGTAGGCAAAGTGATGGCTCTGTTTTTCAATACACTGCTGGTTTGTCACTCCTTTTCTTCTAAGGAGCAAGTACCTTTTAATTTCATGACTGCAGTCACAATCTTCAGTGATTTTGGAGCCCCAGAAAATAGTCTGTCACTGTTTCCATTGCTTCCCCATCTATTTGCCACGAAGTAATGGGACAGGATGTCCTGATCTTCATTTTTTGAACATTGAGTTTTAAGCCAGCTATTTCACTCTCTTTCACCTTCATCAAGAGGCTCTTTAATTCTTCTTGTGTCATCTCATATCTGAGGTTACTGGTATCTCTGCCCGCAATCTTGATTACAGCTTGTGCTTCATTTAATCTAGCATTTCACATGATGTACTCTGCATATAAATTAAATAAGCAGGGTGACAATATACAGCCTTGTTGTAGTCCTTTCCCAATTTGGAACCAGTCCATAGTTCCATGCCCTTTCTAACTGTTGCTTTTTGACCTGCATGTAGGTTTCTCAGTAGGCAAGTAAGGTGGTTGGGTATTCCCATCTCCTTGAGAATTTTCCACAGTTTGTTGTGATCCACACAGTCAAAGGCTTTGGAATAGTCAATAAAGCAGATGTTTTTCTGGATTCTCTAGCTTTTTATATGATCCAACAGATGTTCACAATTTGATCTCTGTTTCCTCTGCCTTTTCTAAATCCAGTTTGCACATCTGGAAGTTCTTGGTTCAAATACTGTTGAAGCCTAACTTGAAGAATTTTAAGCATTACCTTGCTAGCATGTGAAATGAGTGCCATTGTGCCATATTTTGAACATACTTTGGCATTGCCTTTTTTTGGGATTGGAATGAAAACTGACCTTTTTCAGTCCTATGAGCACTGCTGAGTTTTCCAAATTCGCTGGCATTGAGTGCAGCACTTTCACAGCATCATCTATTAGGATTTGAAATAGCTCAGCTGGAATTCCATCATCTCCACTAGTTTGTCTGTAGTGATGCTTCCTAGGGCCCACTTGAATTTGCACTCCTTGATATCTGACTCTAGGTGAGTGATCACACCATCGTGGTTATCTGGGTATTAAGATCTTCTTTGTGTAGTTCTTTGTATTCCTGCTACCTCTTCTTAATATTTTCTGCTTGTTTGGTCCATGCTGTTTCTGTCCTTTATTTTGCCCATCTTTGCATAAAATGTTCCTTTGGTATCTCTAATTTTCTTAAAGAGAAAGTAGTCTTTCCCATACTATTGTTTTCCTCTTTTTTTTTTTTTGCATTGTTCACTTAGAAAGGCTTTCTTGTCTCTCTCTCCTTGCTATACTCTGGAACTCTGCATTCAGATGGATATATCTTTCTTTTTCTCTTGCCTTTCACTTCTCTTCTTTTCACAGCTATTTGTAAGGCCTCCTCAGACAACCATTTTGACTTTTTTGCATTTCTTTTTCTTTGACATGGTTTTAATCATCACCTCCTGTACAATGGTATGAACTTCCATTCATGGTTTTACAGGCACTCTGTCAGGTGGAATCCATTGAATATTTGTCAGTTCCACTGTATAATCATAAGGGATCTGATTTAGGTCATACCTGAACGGTCTAGTGGTTTTCCCTACTTTCTTCAATTTAAGTCTGAATTTTGCCATAAGGAGTTCATGATTAGAGCCACAGTCGGGTCCTGATCTTGTTTTTGCTGACTGTATAGAGCTTATCCATCTTTGGCTAAAAAGAATATAATTGATCTGAGTTCAGTATTAACCATCTGGTGATGTCCATGTGTATAGTTGTCTCTTGTTGTTGGAAGACAGTGTTTGCTATGACCAGCACATTCTCTTGGCAAAGCTCTGTTCACCTTTTCCCTCTTCATTTTGTGCTTCAAGGCCAAACACACTCTACATACATATTGAATGGATCAATTCTCAAAAATACTAATTTTATATATTCTGGCCTAGAAAATACCTAAGTTGTCCCTAGCTTAAATTCTAGACCTTTACTATGTTCACTAAAAAAAATATCCTCTAGAGAAGTATAAAAAATTTTCCTTGATATCCTTTTGTTTAGGCTATACATCAAAAAAAAAAAAAAAAGAAAGAAAGAAAGAAAGAAACTCTACTATGGATTGACAATCTGTCCCTTCATAGTTGCTTTTGTTCCCCCCCTTTCCACTGTATTTTGTCACCATCTATAGACTGCATGTCCTCTGGCTTCCAGCTAGGTCTGGCCTGTAAAGGTCCCAACAAGAGACCCAGAAGTAGGGGAGTGGGAAGGTAGGTGTTTATTCACCAGGCTCTCTGACTCTCCCATTGTGAACTCAGATCATACATGTTCTTTCCTGGGAAGCTTCCTCAGGTTTCTGCCACTGCTCCTTCTTTTGCCTGTTGAGGCCCAGAGGTGATACCTGCCCTCTCCCCAGCCTCAGCCACAAAACCTTGTTTCATTCTCTTACCTCTGCCCAAGCCTTTCTAAATGTTATCTTCCTTAAACTCTCTCCAGTCATCTCATTTGAGTGCACTGTTTGTCTCCTGCCTGGATCCTGATTGAAACAGAATATATTTTATTTAAAATATGAACCATTCTAGGTGCCTCTGAGTTTAAAAGTCATGCCAAAGGCATTTCTGAACAAGTCTGTAGATGTGTAAGAAGATACACTCTGCACACCCCATCTCTAAACTCAAAGAATTAAGAGGGCGTTTTGTAGCTACAGGCAATTATTCTATTATTACCATAGCAGTGTCATTCCTTAAGTCAAAAAACCACTTACCAGCCATCTATTATGTGCCAGTCTATTGACACAAAGTCAAATAGGTCACAGTGCTTGTTTAAGGAACTTAAAATGTTCTTGTGGAAACCCTAACTTGTGCCTGGAATTCAAAGCAAAATGAGGGTTGACAGCAAGCTTTAAGTACAATATTATGAGATATAGAAATATTCAATGTGAACATTCAGGAAAGAGCAACTAAATATATCAATACTGAAACATCTCAATTTGATAATTAGATATTTAGTGTTTTTACATATAAGAAGCAAAAATGCTAGGTCTTTTTGAAGCACAAAATTAGATGTTGTTTGATACAGAATTTTTAAAAATCAGGAAGAATGTATGCATAGGTATGTTTCTTTCTTTGAGGAACTAAAGAATAAAACAGATATAAAGAGAAATGAGTTAGCTAATTTAAGACTAATTTTTTTGGATTAGTGACAGTAGCAGCAAGGGACTATCTTCTGGGTAATATTCAAAATAGGAAGTATTTGCACTTTTAAGATCTGTTACACAGAGATTTTTATTAGGGTCCCTTGAATTTATTTTGTGGTATACATGTCATTTTGGCCTGAACCACTTATAGCTATAATAAACATTTTCATTCTGCCTCAAAGGAATACTATCATGACTCATGAATTGGGTTTTCAGATAAAAAGACATTAGTGGAAGTTTCCAAAGTAAACCTTATATTCTGGCCTTAGCAGCTAGCTTACTTTTCATCATGAGTAAGGAAGTAGATTTATAATTTAGTGTTTTCTAAAATATGCTAAATGTTTTCTCCATATTTCTTATCTGTAAAGTGAGGAGAAGCCAAGATTGATCTTTTTATACTTGTTCATAAATTGTTAAATTTATATAAATTAATTGGCAAAATCGAAAAGATACTCATAAAAATTAGGTACTATTCAGTATAAGGAAAACAGAAACCTCCTTTAAAACTCACGTTCAGATGACATGATGTTTGATATATTAAATTTCTGTTGAAGGTTCACAAAACCTTTTATTTTCCTTTCTTTGCTGGAAGTTAGAAAAACATATCAATTAAAGTAAAATAAGGAGCTTGAAGTTGATTATATCTCTGTGTGGCTAGTATGCTTGGTATAAGATGTGGGTAAAATTGTTTACCTGTAAAGGTATGCTTTTCATAACAAAATTCAGACTTAAACTAAAGAAAACTGGGAAAAACAATAAGCCAGCCGGGTATGACTTAAATCAAATCTTGCAACACTTTGCAATAGAGATAATGAATAGATTTAAGGAACTAGATCTAGCTAACAGTGTGTCTGAAGAACTATGGACAGAGATCCCTAATACAGTACAGGAGGCGGTGAACAAAACCATCTCAAAGGAAAAGAAAAGCAAGAAGGGAAAATGGTGAGCTGAGGAGGTTGTACAAATAGCAGAAGAATGAACAGAAGTGAAAAGCAAGGGGGAGAGGGAAAGGTACATCCAATTAAATGCAGAGTTCCAAAAAATAGCTAGAAGAGACAAGAAGATCTTCAATGAACAGTGCTTAATAATAGAAGAAACAACAAAAAGGGAAAGACTAGCAATCTCTTCAGGATAATTGGAAGCATCAAGGGAGCACTTTGCCCAAAGATGGGCACAATAAAGGATAAAAATGGTAGAGACCTAATAGATGCTGAAGAGATCAAGAAGAGATGGAAAGAATACATGGAAGATCTATACAAAAAATATCTTATTCAACTGGATTACTATGATGGTTAGTCATCCAGAGCCAGACATTCTGGAGTGTGAAGGCAAGTGATCCTTAAGAAGCACTGATGTTAATAAAGCTAATGGATGCAGTGAAATTCCAGCAGAACTATTTAAATCCCTAAAGAATGATGCCATCAAGGTTTTGCATTCTTTATGTCAGTAAATTTGGAAGACCCATAAGTGGCCACAGGACTGGAAAAGGTCAATCCTCATCCCAATTCCCAAGAAGGCTAGTACCAAAGAATGTGCTAAAAACTTCAGACATTGGCACTCCTCTCTCATGTTAGTAAGGTCATGCTTAAAATCTTGCATTGTAGGCTTCAGCACTATTAGCACCAAGAACTTCCAGATGTCCAAGCTGGGTTTAGAAAAGGAAGAGGAACTAGAGATCAAATTGCCAGCATTGGCTGGATTATAGATAAGGCAAGGAAATTTCAGAAAAGCATCTATCTCTGTTACATCGACTATGCTAAAGCCTCTGACTGTGTGGATCATGATAAACTGTGGAAAGCTCTTAGAGAGATGGGAATATAAGACCATCTCCCTGTCTCCTGAGAAACCCATATGTGGGTCAAGAAGCAAGAGCTAAAACTCTGTTTGAAACAACTGATTGCTTCAAGATTGAGAAAGGAGTACGGACAGGGCTATCTGCTGTCACCCTGTTTGTTTAACCTGTACTCTGGGCACATCATGAGAAATGCTGGGCTAGATGAGTTAAAACCTGGAAGCAAGATAGGTGGGAGAAACATCAACAACCTCAGATATGCAGATGATACCACTCTAATGGCAGAAAGTGAAGAGGAACTAAAGAGCCTCTTGATGAGTATGAAGGAGGAGAGTAAAGAGCTGGCTTAAGACCAAAAATAAATAAAGAAACTAAGATCATGGCATCTGGCCCCATTACTGCATCGCAAATAGCAGGGGGAAAGGTGGAAGTAGTGACAGATTTCCTCTTCTGGGGCTGCAAAATCACTGTAAGCAGTGATTGCAACCATGAAATCAGAAGACAATTGCTCTTGGCAGGAAAGCAATGACAAATCTAGACAGTGCGTTGAAAAGCAGAGATATTACTCTGCCAACAAAGGTCCATATAATCAAGGCTATGGTCCTCCCAGTGGTTACATAGGGTTGTGAGAGCTGGACCATAAAGAAGCTGCTGCCGCTGCTAAGTCACTTCAGTCATGTCCGACTCTGTGCGACCCCAAAGATGGCAGCCCACTAGGCTCCCCCATCCTGGGATTCTCCAGGCAAGAACATTGGAGGGTTGCCATTTCATTCTCCAATGCATGAAAGTGAAAAATAAAAGTGAAGTCGCTCAATCGTGTCCGACTCTTAGCAACCCCATGGACTGCAGCCTCGAGGAGATCAAACCAGTCAATTTTAAGGGAGATAAACCCTGAGTATTCACTGGAAGGATCGATGCTGAAGCTGAAGCATCTGATGCAAATAGACAACTCACTGGAAAAGTCCCTGATGCCGGGAAAGATTGAGGGCAGAAGAAGAAGAAGGTATCAGAGGATGAGATGCCTGGACAGCATCACCGATGGAAAGAACAGGAAGTTGGGCAAACTAGAGATGGTGAGGGACAGGGAGGCCTGGTGTGCTGCAGTCCATGGGATTGCAAAGAATCGGACATGACTGGGTGACTAAACAGCAGCAACAACAAAGGTATGCTGGAGTCCTAACACAAGATACCTGTGAATGTGACCTTATTTGTCTACATGGGACCTTTGCAGCTATATTCAAGTTAAGAAGAGGTCATCCTGAATCAGGTTAAGTTCTAAGTCCAATGACTAGTTGCCGAGGTCCAGCCCCAGCTAATCCAGGGAGTTCGAAGCGGGGACGGCATCAGCAAGGATCAGGATACAATAGCTTCAGTGGAGAAGGGAATGGCACCCCACTCCAGTACTCCTGCCTGGAAAATCCCATGGACGGAGGTCCATGGGGTCGCTGCGGGTCGGACACGACTGAGCGACTTCACTTTCACTTTTCACTTTCTTGCATTGGAGAAGGAAATGGCAACCCACTCCAGTGTTCTTGCCTGGGGAATCCCAGGGACGGGGGAGCCTGGTGGGCTTCTGTCTCTGGGGTCACACAGTGTCGGACATGACTGAAGTGACTTAGCAGCAGCAGCAGAGATGTAAAGAGTAATAGAATGAGGATAGCTCAGTAGGAAAATTCAGTGGAGAAAAGAGTCTGAGTAGCTTGGTTTACACGGGAGACCAATAAAACTTCAAGACAAGAAGCTTGCACCACTTACATAGGCCGCAGGCATCCTTCCGTTCTCCCGAAGGAGAGGAGACACTGAGGCCTCCCCAGTCGTATCTTAAAAGCCCAGGCATAATTAGTAAGCATGGCAGGCTCCACACTCCAGATGGAAACTCAGCCAGAGTTTGAGAGAGAGAGCGACATGGGGAGACCAGTATTTTGAGAAACTGATCCCCATTCTTTATTTTCCATGGTCTACGTTTATACACTGAGATGTTATGCAAAAGTCACACGGGGTCAGCAGTCCTGACTTTTATCAAAGTCAGGTGCTTCATACAAATGTATACAGAGGTCTTAGGGGTGTTACATCATCTTCTGGCCAGGGGGCCTGCTGACAATTTATGACCCTCTCCTTGTGACAGCGGTCAGTCAACGAGGACACTTATTTCTCCAGGGGTGATTATTCTTAAAAAAGACTCCACCTTCCGAAAGTACCAGATAAAGTTACATTCCTATAGAGTGAGGGTGTAGTGGGTTTTAATTAAGGAAAGAATTTACTTAGCCTAAGGTCTAACGTGATTAAAATCAAAGGTTAATATTTATTTCTTCCATATATTCATTAATGTGTGTAAGGGCAGGGGATGTGGAGACTTAGCAACAAACATTGGCTCAACAAATGAAAAACCCTTCACCAATACAATTTCTAATCAGCCCACTATACTTATACTAATGGTTTTCTAACTTTTCTAAGGAACCTGTTTTTAGAAGGTTTAAAGCATCTCGTGCCTCTCACGGTTGGGAGGCTGTGAGCAATCACACGTGGCCGGACAAGCCTGTCAGGCAGGCTAGAGAACCTTCAGAGGAGTTTGTAGGTTAAAACACTCCTATCACACCCAGGAATTATTATTAACTGGAGCTGTAAGTTAACTCCTTCTCTGAAAAGGGTGGGGGGGGGAACAGCCCCCCATAAAGTCAGAGGTGTAGGTGAGAGCACAAAGTAGTAAAGTAGGCAGGCTCTGGTTATGGGGGTAGATGCTCAAGGATTTCCAGGGGGACTCCTGAGGCTCGATCCCGCCTTTGCGTATGTCGAGCCTCCTTCCTCATGATCTTTGCCACGGGTGGAGTGCCTCATGCTGGCCCCCAACAACTAGTTACTTTATATGAAAAGATAAGTTTGGGCACAGGCACATACAATACATTTCTATCACCTTAACCCACCCAGTTTGTGGTACTTGTTTATGGCTGCCTTAGGAAACTAACACCAAGGTTTTCAGAGATGACTAGATCTTTCTCATTCATAGCTAAAGCCAAATATACACTGTTAAAACATGAAAGCAAAATATAAATAATTATGAGAAAACCACAAACAAAACATGAAACCTAAGTAGCTACACTAAAGGCTTCTAGAAGTTCCAAGGTAAAACATTTATTTCACATTCAGCAGTGATTTAAGTCTGGCTCTAGAATGATAAGAAACACACAACTCCTCTTACAATTTTAATATTTCAAAAGATATAAAATAGAAAATAATTAATACATCTAGTCCTTATTATTTACCAGATCCAGTAAAAGACATTCTTTTTCTAGTACGAAAACTAATCATTACAGTGACTCTGAGATAGAAATGATAGCATCTTCCTTTTCCAAATAAGGAAATCATAAAGAATTTGCCTAAGTTATAGTAGTGAAAATGCCCAAGGTAAAAGTACTTCCCACTATCCTGAGTGCTGCTGTTCTTAATCCAGAATGCTCAAGTATTTTGTGCAGTGAATAGAATGTATGTGCATTTACTTATATCTATTGATATATATTTCTCTTCTCCAGATATATATTAAAGATACACACACACATACATCCTTGAAATAAACATATCATCAGATACGACGTTGAGAAGTAGCTAGTGTATTGACATCTTATATTTCTGACAGAATGTGGTCCACTGGAGAAGGGAATGGCAAACCACTTCAGTATTCTTGCTTTGAGAACCCCGTTAACAGTATGAAAAGGCAAAATGATAAGATACTGAAAGAGAAACTCCCCAGGTCAGTAGGTGCCCAATATGCTACTGGAGACCAGTGGAGAAATAACTCCAGAAAGAATGAAGGGATGGAGCCAAAGCAAAAACAATACCCAGCTGTGGATGTGACTGGTGATAGAAGCAAGGTCCGATGCTGTAAAGAGCAATATTGCATAGGAACCTGGAATGTCAGGTCCATGAATCAAGGCAAATTGGAAGTGGTCAAACAAGAGATGGCAAGAGTGAATGTCGACATTCTAGGAATCAGTGAACTGATATGGACTGGAATGGGTGAATTTAACTCAGATGACCATTATATCTACTACTGCGGGCAGGAATCCCTCAGGAGAAATGGAGTAGCCATCATGGTCAACAAAAGAGTCCAAAATGCAGTACTTGGACTGCACGTTTCCAAGGCAAACCATTCAATATCACAGTAATCCAGGTCTATGCCCCAACCAGTAAGGCTGAAGAAGCTGAAGTTGAACAGTTCTATGAAGACCTACAAGACCTTTTAGAACTCACACCCAAAAAAGATGTCCTTTTCATTATAGGGGACTGGAATGCAAAAGTACGAAATCAAGAAACACCTGGAGTAACAGGCAAATTTGTCCTTGGAATACGAAATGAAGCAGGGCAAAGACTAATAGAGTTTTGCCAAGAAAGTGCACTGGTCATAACAAAAACCCTCTTCCAACAACACAAGAGAAGACTCTATACATGGACATCACTGGATGGTCAACACCGAAATCAGATTGATTATATTCTTTGTAGCCAAAGATGGAGAAGCTCGATACAGTCAGCAAAAATAAGACCAGGAGCTGACTGTGGCTCAGACCATGAATTTCTTATTGCCAAATTCAGACTTAAATTGAAGAAAGTAGGGAAAACCACTAGACCATTCAGGTATGACTTAAATCAAATCCTTTATGATTATACAGTGGAAGTGAGAAATAGATTTAAGGGCCTAGATCTGATAGATAGAGTGCCTGATGAATTAAGGAATGAGGTTCGTGACATTGTACAGGAGACAGGGATCAAACCATCTCCATGGAAAAGAAATGCAAAAAAGCAAAATGGCTGTCTGGGGAGGCCTTACAAATAGCTGTGAAAAGAAGAGAAGCAAAAAGCAAAGGAGAAAGATATAAACATCTGAATGCAGAGTTCCAAAGACTAGCAAGAAGAGATAAGAAAGCCTTCTTCAGCGATCAATGCAAAGAAATAGAGGAAAACAACAGAATGGGAAAGACTAGAGATCTCTTCAAGAAAATCACAGATACCAAAGGAACATTTCATGCAAAGATGGGCTCGATAAAGGACAGAAATGGTATGGACCTAACAGAAGCAGAAGATATCAAGAAGAGATGGCAAGAATACACAGAAGAACTGAACAAAAAAGAGCTTCACGACCCAGATAATCATAATGGTGTGATCACTGACCTAGAGCCAGACATCCTGGAATGTGAAGTCAAGTGGGCCTTAGAAAGCATCACTACAAACAAAGCTAGTGGAGGTGATGGAATTCCAGTTGAGCTATTCCAAATCCTGAAAGATGATGCTGTGAAAGTGCTGCACTCAATATGCCAGCAAATCTGGAAAACTCAGCAGTGGCCACAGGACTGGACAAGGTCAGTTTTCATTCCAATCCCAAAGAAAGGCAATGCCAAAGAATGCTCAAACTACCGCACAATTGCACTCATCTCACACGCTAGTAAAGTAATGCTCAAAATTCTCCAAGCCAGGCTTCAGCAATATGTGAACCGTGAACTTCCTGATGTTCAAGCTGGTTTTAGAAAGGGCAGGGGAACCAGAGATCAAATTGCCAACATCTGCTGGATCATGGAAAAAGCAAGAGAGTTCCAGAAAAACATCTATTTCTGCTTTATTGACTCTGCCAAAGCATTTGACTGTGTGGATCACAATAAACTGTGGAAAATTCTGAAAGAGATGGGAATACGAGACCACCTGATCTGCCTCTTGAGAAATTTGTATGTAGGTCAGGAAGCAACAGTTAGAACTGGACATGGAACAACAAACTGGTTCCAAATAGGAAAAGGAGTACGTCAAGGCTGTATATTGTCACCCTGTTTATTTAACTTATATGCAGAGAACATCATGAGAAACGCTGGGCTGGAAAAGCACAAGCTGGAATCAAGATTTCTGGGAGAAATATCAATCACCTCAGATATGCAGATGACACCACCCTATGGCAGAAAGTGAAGAGGAAGTAAAAAGCCTCTTGATGAAGGTTAAAGTGGAGAGTGAAGAAGTTGGCTTAAAGCTCAACATTCAGAAAACAAAGATCATGGCATCTGGTCCCATCACTTCATGGGAAATAGATGGGGAAACAGTGGAAACAGCGTCAGACTTTATTTTTCTGGGCTCCAAAATCACTGCAGATGGTGACTGCAGCCATGAAATTAAAAGACGTTTACTCCTTGGAAGGAAAGTTATAACCAACATGCATAGCATATTCAAAAGCAGATACGTTACTTTGCCAACAAAGGTTCGTCTAGTCAAGGCTATGGTTTTTCCAGTGGTCATGTCTGAATGTGAGAGTTGGACTGTGAAAATGGCTGAGCGCCAAAGAATTGATGCTTTTGAAGTGTGGTGTTGGAGAAGACTCTTGAGAGTCCCTTGGACTGCAAGGAGATCCAACCAGTCCATTCTGAAGATCAGCCCTGGGATTTCTTTGGAAGGACTGATGCTAAAGCTGAAACTCCAGTACTTTGACCTCCTCTTGCGAAGAGTTGACTCATTAGAAAAGAGTCTGATGCTGGGAGGGATTGAGGGCAAGAGGAGAAGGGGACGACAGAGGATGAGATGGCTGGATGGCATCACTGACTCGATGGACATGAGTCTGAGTGAACTCCGGCAATTGGTGATGGACAGGGAGGCCTGGCGTGCTGCGATTCATGGGGTCGCAAAGAGTCGGACATGACTGAACGACTGATCTGATCTGATCTGATCTGATTTCTGATATGTTAGATATATGGAACTAATTAAATTTTCCCTGATGTTTGGCAAACTTGAAAAAGGCATTTATATGAAATCACAGAATGTATGTGTGAATTGAAAACAAAAAAGCACAATGTGAGAGTGGTAGTTAAGTTTTATTTAGGGCCAAATGAGAACGATAGCCCAGGAAACAGTCTCTCAACGTGCAGCTCTGAGAGCTGCTCTGAAGAGGTGGAGGCAGAAGTCAGTATAGATGTGATATTAGTGAAAAGGAATATGTGCAATCAAGAACAGATTTTGGCAGAAGGTTGCTGCTAGTCACGAGGAGCATATTCTCTGTTAATGATTCTAGTGGTTTTTAGATATGAGGAGTAATAAAAAATTGAGTTCATAAAGTTTCACAAAAATATCTATCTGAAAGCCTGTTTTGCCAGTTTTTCCAGGAACACAGACCCCATTCCTGATCTCCCCCTGAACTCCTATCAGGGTGTATTGAAGGTTAGCAACTACTATGGCTACTGACCTAATCCTTGCAGAGGCAGATGGCAAGTGACAAATTTTAGTTGGCACGTAGAAAATGCTTTGGGCTTGAAAAATTCACAAATATTGTATGATATACCACAACCACTCTGCCCAAACCAGCACCTTATCTATCATTTCTATTCTTTATATCCCTATTGCCCACAATTTCTGCCTTATGTATTTTTTTGGTATAGCACAATTCTTTTTAGCAGTATTATAATTGCAAATCTGTGATAAATGGACAATATAAAAACATGGAAACAAACTCGTATTAATAGTGTAGTAATCCCTATTGTGCTATATTTGCATCAGAAAATGCAAAATACACATTTTATAAAGGACAAATTTTATGTTATATTTTTATTTTCATTGCCTTGTATAATATTATAAGATTATTGTATGTCCTAATTTGCATTATAATTTTTACTACTTAAAAGTATAAATATGGCAACTTTGCATAGTTTATTAATTTTTAATTTTTCCTTTTATAAAAAATTATCTAATAATGGGAAAACCATTGCCAATCATATATGAAATATGAATTTTACCCCTTATGATTATTTTATAAACATTTTATATTTGCCTAATAAAAGACATGTGATACTGTACTATACATAATTTCATTTTAATGCTATTTCATATCAGCATTTTCAAGTTTTGTTTACATTTTTAATATTGGCAAAAGTTAGCACATTGACTAAACCTTGTTGCATATGGAACAGGGTTTTGTCTTATTTTGCCTTCTATCTCTCCCCACCCTTGTTCTCACTTTCTCTGTCAGTGACAAATTTACACATTTTTTAACATGGCAATAAAGTATAACTTTAATGCAGAAAAAAAAAAAAAAGTGAGTTGTCTATGATTACACACTAGTAAGCTGTGGGGCTAGAGTTTGAACCTACATCTAAGGTCAGATTTAGGTTTTGTAGGGCCTAAAGCTTATACAATATGTGGGGGAAGTTGTTATTTAAGCAAAAGAAAACAATATTTATGAATACAAAATGCCTACCTGGGGCAAGCGAGCGGCCTTGGAGCTTAAACTCATTTTGTCAGCTCTTGTCTGGGTATTTTTGACTTTCAGCATTTTCTTCCAGGTAATTAGACATATAACACAAATTAATTATAGGCAAAATTTAAATACAATTAATTACTTTTTTAGGTCACTAAAAATTTAACCATCTAGCGTTAGCCATTGCTAATTACAAATATTTATATATTCTGTAGAGATCTTTCCACACATATGCATTTATGTTTGCTGTTTTTTTTTAGTTAATGTACTGTGTTATTGTTGTTTAGTCACTAAGTTGTGTCAGACTCTTTTGCAACCCCATGGACTGTAGCCAGCCAGGCTCTTCTGTCCATGGATTTCCCAGGCAAGAATACTGGAGTGTGTAGCTATTTCCTTCTCCAAGAGATCCTTCTGATCCAGAGATCAAACCCCTGTCTCCTGCATTAGCAAGAGGACTCTACCACTGAGCCACCTGGAAAGCCCTTATGGCTTATTATGGCAGATCAAAAATATTTGGAAAAAAACTTTCAGAAATTTCAAAAAAAAATACTTGAATTTGCAGCATCAAGCAACTATTTACAAAGGATTTACATTATATTTACAACTATTTACATAATATTTGCATTTTATCAGTCATTATAAATGATCTAGAGATAATTTAAAGAATAGGGGAGGATATATTAACATTGTATGCAAATACTATTCCATTTTATATAAAGAACTTGAGCATCTGTGGATTTTGGTATGCAGAAGAGGTTCTGGAACCAATTCCCAGAGATAGCAAGAGGAGGGAGACAGCATTTCTTCCGAAGTTCCAAACACACTTCTGTCCTCTAGACCTGCGACACAGCTGCTTTGCTGAGATCTCCCAGAGCTCCTCTCATAGGCTGATTTCGTTTTCTTTATTTCATTATCTAGCTTCAGTTCTCTCATGTCTGCTCTCATAATTTTAGCAAAGTTTTTGCTTGTTTCCACATATCCCCTTTCTCCCTTAAAGTTCCTTTTTCTAGGTATCATGCTCTTTTTTCAGGTTTACAGTGTTATCTTATTTTTCTGAGGGTATGATATATATATATATATATATAGTGGTTTTCTTTTACTGCCTGCATTGTTTCTGTTTCCTTTAATATTTCACTTTCTCTAATATTCTCAGAAAGCTTGCTTTGCATTTCGCGTGAAAATCTCTCCACAAATGTGTGGAAATTATTGTTTTGCCATTAAAATATTTAAGTGTGGGGCACTAAAAAGGTAATTGAAAATTCTGTGTGCATGGAGGTAAAGCTTATCAGCTTGAGGGGTTCCTCAGAGAGTGATTATTTCAATGTTGGGAAAATGTATGGATAAGCAGAGGCAGTGATGTGTATGCCTGTCTGCACTCTTCTTGAAGCCTTGCCATTATTTGTTGACTTTTACACAATTTTCCTGTTTTAGCACAAGACTTGGGCTTCACAACTAAGTACTGCAAGTGAATTTCACATGCTCCCTGAGATATTGATTTCCTAAGCCTTTTAAATAGCCAGTTGGAGCATGGGTGGGGTCATGTTAAGACAATCATATTTCCCATTAGAGTCAACAACCTTGATTTACAATCATTGCCCCAGTATAATTAAATAGCACCCCCTTCTACTAAATGTGTCCTGGTTTGGATGATAAATTACTATTTGGTGTTTTCCCAACACTTTCCATTTTTAATCAGGCCTTTCATGAAGTCATTATAGTTAAAAAAACTGATACAAAATAGTAATTTAGAGTGACAACCTCATTCTTATTAAAATTAAGATTTTTCTATGAAATCTTTATATAAATGTAATGTTTTCCCTAACAGTTTATTTTTTTTATAATACAAGTAAACATTCTTGAATGTTTCACAAGACTAAGGGCCATATGCATTGTTAGATTTGTACATTCTCTAGACTCCTTTATACTTGATGAGGGTCTGGACTTCTAGTGACTGGTGGAAGTTAAGCTTGTTAGCTTCTTCCACTAATAAAGCAGTGGCAGCTACTGTCCAGAGGGAGCCAGGTAAACCTCAGGTCACAGAAACTAGTTGTTTGGAAAAATAGTCTATAGAATGGGGAATTTCCCCTAGCTTCTGTATAAGGATTCCCAGAACTGCCCCCTGCTTTTCAGCCACATATAAGATGAATGGCTTTTTCAAGCTGGGGAGACCCAGAGCAGGGGCTCTGGTGAGGGTTTGCTCAATATCTTTGAAAGCTTTTTCTGTTCTCAATTCCAAAACAATGGTTCTGTATCTGGGCCTTTAGTGGCTTCATATAGAAGTTTATTTATTGTCCAAATGCTGGAGTCCAAATTCTAGAAAATCCTGCCATGCCCCAAAAGATACAAAGATGTTTCTTTGTTTTTGGAGTGCTTAGACCTAATATAGTTTGTTTTCTATATGGAGATAAATGTATACTTTCAGGGTGTATTATATATCCCAGATCATTAACTTGTTGCTTTGTGATTTGGGCATTTGAGATTTGTGTGTTTGTCTGAAAGACTCCGTAACCCTGGGCCCCAAAGAAATTAAGGACTGCAATGGCATTTTGAATGAGACCTACATGGAGGGGCTACATATAAATATTCCATCTATATACTATAGAATTCCCTCTACTTTTAGATTTATTTCCCTAGGTTCTCTTCCCAGGGCCTGGGTAAACAAGAATGAAATGTGAAAGTGAAAGTGTTGGTCATTCAGTCATATTACATATTTATATGTAGCCCATCAAACTCCTCTGCCATTTATTTCTCTGGGGGATTGTCCCAATCCAGGGATTGAACCTGGGGCTCCTACATTGCTAGCCAATTCTTTACCATCTGGGCTACCAGGGAAGCCCAAACAACATAACTCACCAGGCTCCTCTGTCCATGGAATTCTCCAGGCAAGAATACTGGAGAAGTCACTCCCTTCTCCAGGGGATCTTCCCAACCTGGAGATTGAACCCGGGTCTTCTGCATTGCAGGCAGATTCTTTACTATCTGAGCCACCAAGGAAGCCCAAGGTGCTTCTCAGCTGGTACTAGTGGTAAAGAACCTACCTGCCAGTTCAGGAGATATAATGAGACATGGGTTTGATCCCTGGATTGGGAAAATCCTCTGGAGGAGAGCATGGCAACCCACTCCAGTATTCTTACCTGGCGAATCCCATGGGCAGAAGACCCTGGTGGGTTATAGTCCATAGGGTCACAAACAGTCGGACACAACTGAAGCAGAAGAAACAAGTATGAGCTGTCCCTAAGACAATACTGTCCAGATATGTTGTTGCATTTGGCCTGAGTTGGGGTCAATTCACTTGAAGATAAACAGATATTGCAATGAAGGATGAACTGGGATACAAAAAGAGGCATCCTTGAGATGGAGTATATAGTAAATTATTCATTGTCCTCAGGGATTTGGGCTAATATATAAGGACTGGCCACAAGGGAATGTATAAAGACCATTGCATCAGTTACTACTCTAAGGTCTTATACCATCCTATTTCCCCATTTGGCTTCATGACAGGCAAAATAGGGATATTGCACAGAAACTGGCAGGGTACCAAGAAGCCATGTTCTAAGAATTTATCTATGAGAGATTGTTTTCAACTTTATGGGATATTATCTCTTGATAGGACAGATGGCTTCTGGCCTAAGTCTAATTCTTACAGATTGGGCTTTAAGGCCCCTCATGGGATTTCTTTATCACATATTGAAGGGTTCACTGCTTGTAGAATATGGCTGGGAATAGGACCTTGCTCTGATGGCTAGTCTGTATTGGTCAGAGTCAAGATAAAGAGTTGTTTGGGGCGTCCTAAGAAATTAAAAGACGCTTACTCCTTGGAAGGAAAGTTATGACCAACCTAGATAGCATATTGAAAAGCAGAAATATTACTTTGCCAACAAAGGTCCATCTAGTCAAGGCTATGGTTTTTCCAGTGGTCATGTATGGATGCGAGAGTTGGACTGTGAAGAAAGCTGAGTGCCGAAGAATTGATGCTTTTGAACTGTGGTGTTGGAGAAGACTCTTGAGAGTCCCTTGGACTTCAAGGAGATCCAACCAGTCCATTCTGAAGGAGATCAGCTCTGGGATTTCTTTGGAAGGAATGATGCTGAAGCTGAAACTCCAGTACTTTGGCCACCTCATGCGAAGAGTTGACTCATTGGAAAAGACCCTGATGCTGGGAGGGATTGGGGGCAGGAGGAGAAGGGGACAACAGAGGATGAGATGGCTGGATGGCATCACCAACTCGATGGACATGAGCTTGGGTAAACTCCTGGAGCTGGTGATGGACAGACAGGGTGGCCTGGTGTGCTGTGATTCATGGGGTTGCAAAGAGTTGGACACAACTGAGTGACTGAACTGAACCATAGTATGGACCCAAGGGAGCCCAGAAGGTCTCTTTCTGGAAGGGAGGTAGTACAGTCATGCACAACTATTAATAAAAAGGCAGGTGATATCAACCACTGTTCAAACTGGCAAGTGAGAGGCCCAGTGTACTAACAGGTGTGAGGCTTTTCATTGGCACCAGTCACAGTACAATTTTTGGAGGAAAGCTTGAGAAATCAAGACAGAGTAAGTGGCTCCATATCAATTAAAAATCAATCTTGTACCTACCATGTCAAGGACTATGTAGGATTCCTGGATGAAGATAGACATCTCACTGAGGGAGCCACCAGAATTCCCGGGAAGTCTCAGTCATCCATCATGGCCATCTCAGGAGCAGGAGCCCCTCTTCCCCTTTAGGACCAAGGGCAGTCTGTCTTCCAATAATACGTTTGTTTGCAGGCAGGGATGGTCCAGGGGGGCTCTTACTGTTATTCTCGGGCCCAGTGGCCAATTGACTTGCATTTGAAGCATTCACCCTTGTTGGTCTTACCTATAGATGGATAGTTGAACTTCCTGGGCTCTCTTAGTTGTCCTGAAGTCACAAGGCATGGCTGACAGCAACAGCTATCAGTTTTCATGAGCCCTGGCCTGCTTTTCTCCTTTTGGATTCTCTCTTCCTCCTTATCTTGATCTCAATTACTAAATATCCAAAATGTCACCTCTATGAGTTGGGGCAAGGGGGTTTATGGCTTTAATTGTAACTTTTGGAGTTTCCACCTAATATCAGGGTCACAGTGGCTGATAAAATATTGTCCTAGCAGGGATTGATCTTCCTGAGTGAAGGGATCACTGTTAGTATATTTTCTAAAAGCTTCCACAACCCGCCTATTAAAGAAGGTTGGATTTTCTTTTTCTTGAGTCATTCATTTAACCCTTTCATAATTAACTGGCTTTTTGATATACTTTCTCACTCCTTCTAATGCACGTTGTATCAAAATCATTATTAGAAATCATACAGCTTATTTTGCATTCCAAACATATTCTTTTTGAATGATTCTAGGAAGGTTGCTTCAAATCTCTAAACTTCAGTCTCCTCATCTGTAATTATTAGTTCTCACTCTTTAAGAATGTAATAACAATTAAATAGTGCAATGTATGTAATATGCTTAGCACAGTGCTTGATAGCATAATAGGTACTTGATAAGTTCCAGCATGCTAGTGGCTTTGCATTGCTTCGCACTATATCTTTAACCAGATTAGTTGCTATTTGACTGATGTTCTTTGGGACATGTTTAACTTAGAAAAATGTCAGAAAGGCTAATGTAGCTGATAATTTATAACAAACAGCTAATTTTATGATTAGGAATATATAAAATTATTGTTTAGTTAAGTAAAACACTGCTATCTTTCTATCTGTAAACTTTACTCCAAAGAGAGAAAATGTAGAAAGATAGAATATATGAAAGAAAACATGACCAAAAAAGTTGACAGCAACTGTGAGAGTATACCAAATAATCAGTGGTTCTCAAATTTTAGTCACATTTGTTCAACTTAAATACAGTATACTAGTTTTTAAAAGCAATTTATTTCCCTGCATCCAACTCCAATAAGTTATGATTTGGTAGTCCTGTGGGAGAACCCAGGAATACTTAAGTTAATAAGCACACTATATGTGCAGCAGGTGGCTAGTGGACTACATTTTGAGACACAATAATCTTGCTAGGGCAAGACATGAAAATTCAATAAAAAATACTCTACTGGCCTTCTATTACATGATGATGTAATGCACATGCTCTTAGTTGCAGGTGAGACAACACAGCCATGTAATGCAAACACTGAAATATAGCAATATGTGAAACAAGCACATATACTAAGTCACTTCAGTCATGTCCAGCACTTTGCGACCCTATGGACTATACACTACCAGGCTCCTCTGACCATGGGATTCTCCAGGCAAGAATACCAGAGTGGGTTGTCATACCAAGCACATAGCAGCCCCAAATAAATTTAACACAGCTGTGTACTAACAACTCTCAGAAATAAAATCACAACTTTGCAAAATCATTTGGTAAACTTGCACTCAATAAAAATAAACAAATAAGTAAAATGGCAAATACTTTCAACTTTCAGTTTGCTCCATTAACTTATCTGAAAACATAAATCAGTTAGCCCTCACAACTCTAAGAGATAGGTACTTTTAATAGTCTAAAGATGAGAAAACTAAGGTACAAAAAGTTATGTAATTAATTTAGCTTGAGGACTCAAAACTTACTAAAGTGGCAAATGCAGGCACTCTGTTTCCAGAGATATGCTCATGATGATGTTGTAACTAGTTTCCTGGAAGGAAGAAGATAGACTGACTTCAATTCTAATATTTATTCTTGGCCATTACATAGCTTTATGTATTTTACAGGCATTAAGGTTTAGTGTTCCTCTAAATATCTTATATTTTTTTCTGTTTCTTTTCTAACTTTTCAAGTGTGTATATTTGAGTTAGTGATGAACACCAAGAACAAACTGAACAGAGATTAGCAAGGAGGAATGAAAGTTTGCTGCCTACATAGATTTCAGAGCAAGACAAACCTATGATATCCTAAGTTCTTTTTGACATTAACAAGCTGTTCTATTCTCACAAAGTGGATTAGTCTTCCATCAAAGCAGTTAATGGTATGAAAGAACAGCTTTAGAATCTGCATTGTTATCTATGTAATGTTGAAGGGACAGTTTACTGTGTTCACATTTAGCACTCTACTTTTTCATGAGAGAAACAAAATTTTATTTTTGAAGATATTTTTCTCTATTGTTGTTCAGTCTCTCAGTCATGTCCGACTCTTTACAACCCCATGGACTGTAGAATGCCAGGCTTCCCTGTCCTTCACCATCTCATGGAGTTTGCTCAAACTTATGTCCATTGAGTCAGTGATGTCATTCAGCCATCTCATTCCCTGTTGCCCCCTTCGCCTCCTGCCCTCAGTCTTTCCCAGCATCAGGGTCTTTTCCAATGAGTCAGCTCTTCACATCAGATTGCCAAAGTATTGGAACTTCAGCCTCAGCATTAGTCCTTCCAGTGAATATTCAGGGTTGATTTCCTTTAGGATTGACTGGCTTGATCTCCTTGCTGTCCAAGGGACTCTTTAGAGTTTTTTCTCTATTATGATATACCAAAATGGTCACCAAAGCAAAGATATCTGTAATGGTCATCTTTGTTGTTGAAAGAATATGATTGCTATCTGAATGCTTCCAGAATGTTTTAAATAACATGCAAACTCTCTTTTCGTATTTCAGTCATTCTGGTCTTTGTTTCTTTTGTGAAATAATACCAATGACTTACTGTTTGCTGGTCCAGTATTATTTCCTATTTTGCTCAAGATGCCTTGATATTGTTAACTACTTACTACTCTTGGCACCTAAGATGAATAATTTTTCTGTTTCTTTCAAAATCTATCATTGTATTTTACACTTGACTCTACCTTTCGCTCTTTATTTCTACTTCTGAGTCCTACTGCTCAAGTTTGCTTTGAGAATTTCATAATTATCAATTAGATTAGTTGCCATGTAAGTTAATGGCCACAAAGCGTGTGACTTCCTAAATAATTTTTCACTGCATTAAACTTTTGTATCTTAAACCATTGGTAGGATACATAGCTGCCTTTTTATGTGTTTCCTTAACTAAATTTTTATATGCTCATTTAGGAACTCAGCTTGTAGGGACAAAATGGACCCCTGAAATGCCTTCCATTTCCACATCTTCTTGAAATTTACCATCCATGCAATGTTATTTTCTGATAATTCCAGCTCACATAGTTCTGCTTATCTTTAAACATCCTATACCACTTCATTTTCAGCCATTGAGCTTTTGCTTTGTGTTTTAAATCTGCTCATTCTCTTTACTCAATCTTACTGTAAATTCATGGGGAATAGAGATTTTATATCCTCTGCCATTATATCTCCTAGAGTGTCCTTTTTGGGCACTGGGTAGGTACTCATTAAATACTCATTGAAAGTTTTTTAATCATATTGTTGAGTTTGTTCCCCATACTTTGGATTGAGCTCAAACATCACTTAATACATAGCCTTTCTTAGTTAAAAAAAAAAAAAAAGAAAAAAATTACAAACTAAGACTTTTTATCTGGTTACTGGCCTTTAATTATACTAACTGCAACTTTTAAGTTGCATTACTGATCCAAAGAAAATACTGACTGTTGGTAATTTTCTGACCTGTGATTGATGAAATGTTATTGAGTAACATTAGTCATATTCTTTGTTAGAATATAACTTGGTATTTGGCAGCTATACCATCAATTAGCATTACTGCTGATAACCTCTATTTATATACCAAGTAATTTGTTTTTCCATAGAAGCTGAAAGAAGGGGAGAAGGAAATGATAGTTGCTCATTGCCACAGTCATCTGTGGTAAGAAAAATAAAGAAATATTTTTTAAACTTTTGTAAAAATTTATGTTGTTAAGCACATGTACCCATGCATGCATGGTCATCTTGGGATGATTTCTGTCTACCATTAAGTATCAATTTATTCTTATTGCCCATTTTTAATCTAGGTCTTTGATACTTCATTTCTTACCTAGATTTTTGGATAAGTCAAATAATCCAAGTCTCCATACCAACGTTCCAAGATCATTCACAATGCCAAACCAAAGAGTTGCTAACTTAGCTTATTTTTCCCCTTTTCTGAAATGCATTCTAATTAAGCAAACTCATATCTCAATGCTTTTAATCCACTTCTTAAAAAGGAGTTAAGCACTTATTTAATGTCTACTACGTGCCAAACAATGTGGTGGGCATTCTGCATAAGTTTATAAATGAGAAAATAATAAGCTCTAAATAACTTAGACCAAAATAAAGCAAGCATAGTTCTTTAGGTACCAATCTCTTTAGATACCAAAGTATTGGAGCTTCAGTGTCAGTCCTTCCAGTGAATATTCAGGGTTGATTTCCTTTAGGATTGACTGGCTTGATCTTTCGGTCTAAGGGATTCTCAAGAGTCTTTTCTAACACCACAATTCAAAATCATCAATTCTTTAGCTCTAAGCTTTCTTTATGGTCCAACACTCACATCCATACATGACTACTGGAAAAACCATAGCTTTGATTATATGGACCTTTGTCGACAAAGTAATGTCTCTGCTTTTTAATATGCTATCTAGGTTTGTCATAGATTTTCTTCCAAGGAGCAAGCATCTTTTAATTTCATGGCTGCAGTCACCATCTGCAGTGATTTTGGAGCCTGTTTTTCCTTTGAGACTTTTCAAGATATCTCAATATTGACAGCAGAGAAGGCAATGGCACCCCACTCCAGTATTCTTGCCTGGAAAATCCCATGGATGGAGGAGCCTGGTAGGCTGCAGTCCATGGGGTCGCTAAGAGTCAGACACAATTGAGTGGCTTCACTTTCACTTTCATGCATTGGAGAAGGAAATGGCAGCCCACTCCAGTGTTCTTGCCTGGAGAATCCCAGGGACGGCAGAGCCTGGTGGGCTGCGGTCTATGGTGTTGCACAGAGTCGGACACGACTGAAGCGATTTAGCAGCAGCAGCAGCAGCAATATTGACAGAGACAACTTTAAAGGTCTCAAAGGGAAAAATTAATTTTTAGTACTCTAAGTACTTTATAGTTAACATGCAACCAGTAAGGAGAATAATCTAGTTTGAAATTAGACTATTAAATCATCTGTATTAGTAGTATGAATTTTGCTCACCTTTTCCCCTAAAAATAAGAATTTTAGAGGTTTTTTTCCATTAATTCAACCTCTTTTTTCATATTTACCCAGACTATCATATGATGTAGGCAAATATAAATACAATACAGATTTCAAAAAAAAAAGTAAAAAGAATTCATTCTAAGCTTCAAATACATACACACACACACACACACACACACACACACACATTTATTCATACGTAGGCAGGAAGATAAAGAACATTTTTGGTGGAAATTTGAGCAACACTTTTTGTAAGTAGCAAACACCAATGGCTTTTATCTAAGGATTCATTATTTTTAAAATTTCACATTAAGTGGAAAGAAAATAATGATTAATGGCTTAAAGTCAGATTTAGAAAATTTAACATTTTAATTGATTTAATGCTTTCTACATACAAGTTAATAACATATTTTAAAGATAAAGGTAGTTCGTCCACTAAACTGCCTCATCACTCTGTCGCAAAGCATGGGGCATCAGCAAGAATGGGGACCTGCCTTAGCTCTTGCTCAGGTATGAATTCAAGCATTCCTCATCAGTAGAAGATAAACAGAATTTGGTGATTATGGGTAGGAAGACGTGGTTCAACATTCCAGAAAAGAATCAATCTTTAAAAGACAGAATTAACATAATTCTCAATAGAGAACTCAAGGAACCTCCACAGGGAGCTCATTTTCTTGCCAAAAGTCTGGATGATGCCTTAGAACTTATCGAGCAACCAGCATTAACAAATAAACTAGATATGGTTTGATAGCAGGAAGCAGTTCTATATAAGGAAGCCATGAACAAGCCAGGCCATCTTAGATTATTTGTGGCAATAATCACGCAAGAATTTGAAAGTGATGCATTTTTTTCTTGAAAATGATTTGGAAAATTATAAACTTCTCCCAGAATACCCAGGTGTTCCTTCTGTCCAGGAGGAGAAAGTCGTTAAGTATAAATTTGAAGTATAAGAAAAAAGCAATTAAAGTGAAAGTGTTTTCTTATCTATTTTGATCTATCTTCCCTCCGTCAAAAAAAAAAAATGCATTTTTGTTGTATTTTGTTGGCTTTAAATCAACTATTTCTAACCAATGTATTCTTATTCCCCATTAATCTTTTTTTATTAATTTTTATTGGAGTATACTTGCTTCATAAAGTGTTAGTTTCTGCTGCACAGCAAAGTGAATCTGCTGTGCGTATACACGTATCCCCTCTTGTTTGAATTTCCTTCCCATTTAGGTCATCACAGAGCACTGAGTAGAGTTCTCTGTGCTATACAGTAGGTTCCCATGAGTTATCTATTTTTTTAGTACTGTATTTCTCGTCGTGAGCTTCCTTAGTGACAACAGTAAAGGATCTGCCTGCAACGCAGGAGATGTGGGTTCAATTTCTGGGTCAGAAAGAGTCCCTAGAGAAGGAGATGCCAACCCACTCCGGTATTCTTGCCTGAGAAATACCAAGGACAAAGGAGCCTGGTGGGCTACAGTCCATGGATTTGCAAATAAGTTAGACAAAACTTAGTGACTAAAAACAAACAACAACATACAAGTTAACATATGTTAAAGATAAATCTAGGCATTATTCCCACTGGCCTTCACTCTTACATCAAGGCTGTATATTGTCACCTTGCTTTTTTAATGTATATGCAGAGTGTATGTGTGCGTGCTAAGTCACTTCAGTTGTGTCTGACTCTTTGTGACCCTATGGACTGTAGCCCGTCGGGCTCCTTCTGTCACGGGATTCTCGAGGCAAGAATACTGAAGTGGGTTGCTGTGCCCTCCTCCATGGGACCTTCCCAACTCAATAATCAAACCTGCATCTCTTACACCTCTTGTGTTGGCGGGAGGGTTCTTTACCATTAGCACCATTAACTTTTTATTAATTTATTTGTGATAAGTCCAAATTGTTCTTCTGGAGTATAATGAGGTTAACTATTTCAACAAAAATTAGCAAGATCCTTATTAAAAAATTACCTGAGGACTTCCTAGGTGGAACAGCAACTAGAAGTCCACTTACCAATGTAGGTGACATGAGCTCAATCTTTGGCCCAGGAAGCTTCCACATGCTGTGGAGCAACTAAACCTGTGTTCCACAGCTACTGAGCCCGCATTCTAGAGCCCATGAGCTGCAACTACTGAACCCTTTTGCCACAACTCCTGAAGCCTACACACCTAGAGTCTGTGCTCCAGAATAAAATAAGCCACCATAATGAGAATCCCATGTGCCAAAAAAGTAGTGGCCCCTGCTTGCTGCAACTAGAGAAAGCCCGCATACAGAAACAAAGACCCAGTGCAGACAAAAAATAGATAACTAAATAAAATGAAAGTCTTAAAAACATAACTTGAGATATTGAACTTTCCTACTTTACCCCAAATATTTAACTACAAATTCTTTTCTCTATTTCAACTATTGTGCATCTCCTCTATAAATTATTCATTTTTAAGATAAAAATTAAATGAGATACACATGTAAATAATGTTAGATAATGAATTTATTAAAATATTTTACCAAGTTCTTTGTCATGATTGATACTTTACAAATTTAAAATTAAAATTTGAAATCAGTTCTATTTAGCTTTATTTCAATAATATATTTTCAGCCATTTAATAAAAAAAATATAAAACCCTTCTTACAGGGCTAGCTTTCTCATTGTATAATTTCTTCAATTAGACCCAAATACATTATCCCCTGTGATTTTCTTCATTCTACTTCTTACATCTGATAGACATTTAAAATTCAATTTTCTGCTGTATCATGAATCCTGGGTTGATTTTTTCTTTTGTTTTTTTTTTAAGAAACACTATTGCTTCCTTCTTTAAAACATTTTTACATCTTTTTTAATATGCACTATTAACTTTTTTAAGCTGTGCAGCTGACAAAAATAATACAAGCAGTTGTTTGGAAAGTACCAATGGGTTATATAGGAATTTGAAAATGGAAATAATCTTCTGTTAGGGATAATGAGGTATATGGCAGTTTTGATGTTGTTATATGATGCTCTAGAGAATTTTTGATGTAGGAAGGGCCTATCAGTTCAGTTCAGTCACTCATTCATGTCCAACTCTTTGTGACTCCATGAACTGCAGCATGCCAGGCCTCCCTGTCCATCACCAACTACCGGAGTCCACCCAAACCCATGTCCATAGAGCCGGTGATGCCATCCAACCATCTCATCCTCTTTCGTCCCCTTCTCCTCCTGCCTTCAATCTTTCCCAGCATCAGGGTCTTTTCAAATGAGTCACTCTTTGCATCAGGTGGCCAAAGTATTGGAGTTTCAGCTTCAAACATCAGTTCTTCCAATGAACACCCAGGACTGATCTCCTTTAGGATGGACTGGTTGGATCTCCTTGCAGTCCAGGGGACTTTCAAGAGTCTTCTCCAACACCACAGTTCAAAAGCATCAATGTTTGGCACTCAGCTTTCTTTATAGTACAGCTCTAACATCTTTACATGACCACTGGAAAAACTATAGCCTTGACTAGACGGACCTTTGTTGACAAAGTAATGTCTCTGCTTTTTAAATGTTGTATAGGCTGGTGCCATAAAGTGATGGGACCAGATGCCATGATCTTAGTTTTCTGAATGTTGAGCCTTAAGCCAACTTTTTCACTCTCCTTTTTCACTTTCATCAAGAGACACTTTAGTTCTTCTTCATTTTATGCCATAAGAGTGGTGTCATCTGCATATCTGAGGTTATTGATATTTCTTCTGGCAATCTTGATTCCAGTTTGTGCTTCCTTCAGCCCAGCATTTCTCATGATGTACTCTGCACATAAGTTAAAAAAGCAGGGTGACAATATACAGCCTTAACATACTCCTTTTCCTATTTGGAACCAGTCTGTTGTTCCACATCCTATTCTAACTGTTGCTTCCTGACCTGCATACAAATTTCTCAAGAGGCATATCAGGTGGTCTGGTATTCCCATCTCTTTCAGAATTTTCCATGGTTTATTGTGATCCACACAGTCAAAGGCTTTGGCATAGTCAATAAAGCAGAAATAGATATTTTTCTGGAACTCTCTTGCTTTTTTGATGATCCAGTGGATGTTGACAATTTGGTCTCTGGTTCCTCTGCCTTTTTTAAAACCAGTTTGAACATCTGGAAGTTCACGGTTCACATATGGCTGAAGCCTGGCTTGGAGAATTTTGAGCATAACTTTACTAGCGTGTGAGATGAGTGCAATTGTGTGGTAGTTTGAGCATTCTTTGGCATTGCCTTTCTTTGGGATTGGAATGAAAACTGACCTTTTCCAGTCCTGTGGCCACTGCTGAGTTTTCCAGATTTGCTGGCATATTGAGTGCAGCACTTTCACAGCATCATCTTTCAGGATTTGAAGTAGCTCAACTGGAATTCCATCACCTCCACTAGTTTTGTTCGTAGTGATGCTTTCTAGGCCCACTTGACTTCACATTCCAGGATGTCTGGCTCTAGGTCAGTGATCACACCATCGTGATTATCTTGACTGTGAAGCTCTTTTTTGTACAGTTCTTCTCTGTATTCTTGCCACCTTTTCTTAATATCTTCTGCTTCTCTTAGGTCCATACCATTTCTGTCCTTTATCAAGCCCATCTTTGCATGAAATGTTCCTTGGTATCTCTAATTTTCTTGAAGATGTCTCCAGTCTTTCCCATTCTATTGTTTTCCTCTATTTTTTTGCATTCATCACTAAACAAGGCGTTCCTATCTCTCCTTGCTGTTCTTTGGAATTCTGCATTCAAAGGGGTATATTTTTCCTTTTCTCCTTTGCCTTTCACTTCTCTTCTTTTCACAGCTATTTGTAAGGCCTCCTCAGACAGCCATTTTTCTTTTTTGAATTTTTGTTTTCTGGGGGTGGTCTTGATTCCTGTCTCCTGTACAATGTCATGAACCTCCGTCCATAGTTCATCAGGCACTCTGTCTGTCAGATCTAGTCCCTTAAATCTACTTCTCACTTCCACTGTATAGTCATAAGGGATTTGATTTGGGTCATACCTGAATGGTCTAGTGGTTTTCTCCACTTTCTTCATTTTCAGCCTGAATTTGGCAATAAGGAGTTCATGGTCTGAGCCACAGTCAGCTCCTGGTCTTGTTTTTGCTGACTGTAAAGAACTTCTCCATCTTTGGCTGCAAAGAATATACTCAATCTTATTTCGGTGTTGACCATCTAGTAATGTCCATGTGTAGAGTCTTCTCTTGTGTTGTTGGAAGATGGTGTTTGCTATGACCAATGCGTTCTCTTGGCAGAACTCTATTAGCCTTTGCCCTGCTTCATTCTGTACTCCAAGGACAAATTTGCCTGTTACTCCAGGTGTTTCTTGACTTTCTACTTTTGCATTCCAGTCTTCTATAATGAAAAGGACATTTTTGGGGGGTGTTAGTTCTAGAAAGTCTTGTAGATTTATACAGGTCTATTTTAATGTCACATGATCTTTTAACATTAACGTGGAAGATTACCTCATGAGTGTAAAATTATTTTATTAAAAGTTATTTTAGATTCTGAAAAACTAAACTGACTTGGATGTAATTCAAGAAATGTTTGAATATAAGAATTCTGTGGGGAGCCAAATTTAAAGCCTCACCTCACTATCAATCAGGTAAGTTTAGATCACATCCTCAAATATTAGTATCTTTTATTTTAATGTTAAAAGGTAACACTGGTGATATTGTTCAATTCAAGGGTTATATAGGGAAGGAAAGATTACATGCAGAATTTTGAAATTGCTGAGATATGTTTTATTCAGGAATGTTTGTAAGGTTGATTAAAAACACAATTTTAAAATAGAATTTTAGAAATAGAGTAGTGAACGTATGTTTAAAAATATTCTGCTAAAATGTAAGAATTAATGACTCCTTTTTTTAAAAAAAGTAAAGGGACTGTGTGTGTACAGATTCATGAAAAATGATACCAAGTCTCTAAGTCTTGAAGACAGACAAAAAGTTTAGTGTTGGAGTTGGGGCATAAAGCAGTGGAATATATTATCAAATAATTACTGGGTTGGCCAAGAAGTTTTTTCAGGTTTTCCCACAAGATGTTACAGAACAACCCAAATTAACTTTTTAGCCAATACAATAATAATGATATTTTGTTTTCATTATATCAGTTATACAAATTTAAGTGCAATTTAATGCCAACAAGAAGAATATACTATTGACTGATGTGCACATAAAAATAATCTGAGAAAAAGGAGGTAGTATGTGAACCATGAACTTCCTGATGTTCAAGCTGGTTTTAGAAAAGGCAGTGGAACCAGAGATCAAATTACCAATATCCGCTGAATCATGGAAAAAGCAAGAGACTTCCAGAAAAACATCTATTTCTGCTTTATTGACTATGCCAAAGCCTTTGACTGTGTGGATCACAATAAACTGTGGACAATTCTGAAAGAGATGGGAATACCAAACCACCTGATCTGCCTCTTGAGAAATCTGTGTGCAGGTCAGGAAGCAACAGTTAGAACTGGACATGGAACAACAGACTGGTTCCAAATAGGAAAAGGAGTTTGTCAAGGCTGTATATTGTCACCCTGCTTATTTAACTTATATGCAGAGTACATCATGAGAAACGCTGGACTGGAAGAAACACAAGCCGGAATCAAGATTGCCGGGAGAAATATCAATCACCTCAGATATGCAGAAGACACCACCCTTATGGCAGAAAGTGAAGAGGAACTCAAAAGCCTCTTGATGAAAGTGAAAGAGGAGAGTGAAAAAGTTGGCATAAAGCTCAACATTCAGAAAACGAAGATCATGGCATCTGGTCCCATCACTTCATGGGAAATAGATGGGGAAACAGTGGAAACAGTGTCAGACTTTATTTTTCTGGGCTCCAAAATCACTGCAGATGGTGACTGCAGCCATGAAATTAAAAGAAGCTTACTCCTTGAAAGGAAAGTTATGACCAACCTAGATAGCATTTTCAAAAGCAGAGACATTACTTTGCCAACAAAGGTCCGTCTAGTCAAGGCTATGGTTTTTCCAGTGGTCATGTATGGATGTGAGAGTTGGGCTGGGAAGAAGGCTGAGCGCCGAAGAATTGATGCTCTTGAACTGTGGTGTTGGAGAAGACTCTTGAGAGTCCCTTGGCCTGCAAGGAGATCCAACCAGTCCATTCTGAAGGAGATCAGCCCTGGGATTTCTTTGGAAGGACTGAGGCTAAAGCTGAAACTCCAGTACTTTGGCCACCTCATGCGAAGAGTTGACTCATTGGAAAAGACTCCGATGCTGGGAGGGATTGGGGGCAGGAGGAGAAGGGGACGACAGAGGATGAGATGGCTGGATGGCATCACTGACTCAATGGACGTGAGTCTGAGTGAACTCCAGGAGTTGGTGATGGACAGGGAGGCCTGGCGTGCTGCGATTCATGGGGTCGCAAAGAGTCGAACACGACTGAGCAACTGAACTGAACTGAACTGAAGATTTCCTTCCAAAACATTCTCTGTTGTATATCTGTTCAGACATGGTTATTAGATTAATCTCTAAACTCAAGCTGAACACTGCCAACAAATAAATTTGAGAGATTTTATGAGTCAATGGACAAAAAGCCTACGCAACTAAAACCATTCTGGTAAATTATTTTTCTGAACATTAAATAATTTTAAATATGTTTATGCATAAAAGCATAAAATACATATTTTATATGACTAACTTTTTTAAAATAAATTCTGTAATTCATTTAGACATTGAAAAAAGTTCCAACTAAAGAACATTAATTTTGAAAAGTATGTATCTACAGTTTACCAGTAGACAGGCATCTATGCAGACTTAGATGCCAGAATTCATTAGATAGCAGCCTAAGTTTAGGTACAAATGAGAACAGAATTTTGCAGGAAAACAAGAGTTAATGTTCCTTTGTAATTCATTTGCTATAATTAAATAAAGTAGAATATCTAATAACTAGTAAAGAATGTTAACTTGAAGTTTAGCTATAAGTATTTTGTTGTGATTTTTTATTGCATATTATTTTTCTTTTTTAGATCATGTATATTAATTTAATATTTAGATAATTTCCTTGCAATTTTCACAAGACTGCTGCTAACTTTATTATCAGCTGTTCTAGCATAATATACCTGTCAGGGGTCCAGCTAGTTAGAGGAGATAATGCAGTAAGCTTGCAGCTGATAAGATGTTGATGTTAATGTTTATCAGATTAATGGAGGGCAGTTAAAGTTGGTGATAGAAATAAACTTATCAGAGGTTAATTAAAAGATGAAAGACTATGGAAAAGATAGGATTCCATCCTTCACCCTTGCTCCATCCCAGACCACTTCACTGTCTTTAACCCTTTGTTCCTACCTGCTTACATCACCAAGCATGCAGGCAGGAGGGATTATACCAAATAAGTGGAGTCATAAGAGTTGAGAATAGGGTAAGGAACAGAGGAGGAATAGATTTTAGCATTGTATCGATGGCCCAAATCTTGCCAACATATCCATATTATTGAAAAGTAGATAGGAAACCAGTTTCTTTCCTAAACCTTTGCTTATACATTTTCTTCATTCATTCAAGAAAATATCTGTAGAGTATCAACCATGTGTCAGACATAATTTTGGTCATCAGAGTTACAACAGTCAATGAAGCAAGCCAAAATTTCCAACATCATTCAGGCTTTTATAGAATGGGTTAAATTATGAAATACATATTTTATGAAACAAAAGAGTTTTTAGAGGTCAAGAGTCTCACATGCCAGAACACAGATATTTTATTAAATGGAAAGCTATCCCTTTTCTTTACTTTCTAACTGAAGGTGAATTTCTCAGTCTAAGAAAGGTTGGTAAGGGAATTGCAGACTTGTTTTTGAATTAAGCTCAATGGTTCAATTTATTGCTCTGACTGAAATGTTCTGTCTTATAGAGTTGACAATTTTTCTACATAGCACTGATATTAAAGACAGACTAAGAGCCTTCTGGGAGTGAGGATTTTGGTTAGCTTGTTTTTAATATTATGGTGGAGGGAATGCATTTTAATAGTCCAATTGCCATTTATACAAAAATAGGTTTTGTGAAAAAATAGGGTTTATAGGTATTGTAAAGTTTAATTTAAAAATAGCTGTATTGTATATAACCTCAACTTTGACAAAGTATTTAAGAAGCAAAGAGGCAATAGTTTTTGGTGCCAACCTTTTTAAAACTAAGGAAGAGGAAGGCTAAATAATTTAAATGTGAAGAAAAGCATCAATCAAATTCTAAAATTAGTTGACCAAAGTTCAAATTCTAGCCTTCGACTTTGGACAATATATTTAAAGTTCTGACACTCAGGTTTCTCATCTGTATAACCGTGATAAAACCAGTACAATATTTTAAAGTAAAAAATAAATAAATACATAAATTAAAAAAAAATAATGACTGTCTTTCCTTGTACAGTTGATGTTAGAGAAAATCAAAGATATTGAATGTAAATGTATTTGGTAAAAGCTCAAATCCTATAGAAATTAGAAGAATCATTGTTGCTAATCTATAAAATATTACTGATAATAATGTAATGAGACTAACTTTAATTTCTTCATTTTAAGAGTCTGATAGTAAAGTATTAATTTTTATCACTTCATTTCTTATATATAATATAAATAGAATAGAAAAATAAGGTTAAATCAGCATTTCTTCTATCAAACACTTTTGATTTTTTACTTTCTTGTATTTTCTTTTAAGAAGACATGTTGGTTTATTTTTCCTGATTTTTAGAAATACATCTTTTATCTATGTCAAGCAGTATCACTTACTATGACTCTCCTCGCATATTCTCTTTTGTTTAAATTGAAGTATAGTTGACTTACAATATTATTCTTGTTTCAAGTATATAGAATGGTGATTCAGTATTTTTAGATCATATTCCATTATAGATTTTTAGAAGATATTAGGTATAATTCTTTGTGTTATATAAGAAATCACTTTGGCTTATCAATTTTACAGAAAGTAGTTTATATCTATTAACCTCACATCCTTAATTTGTCCCTCTTCCCTTCTTTAATAACCATAAGCATGTCTCCAACCAATATTGTATTATTGTCAATTTCTCTATTTATGTCTGTTAATATTCACTTTATGTATTTAAGTGCTCCTATACTGAGTGTGTATGTGTTAATGGGTGTAATATCCTCTTCTTGTATTGATCCCTTTATCATTATACTATGCCATCTTTGTCTTCTGTTATAGTCTTTGTTTAAAGACTTTGTTTATGGTCTATTTTGTCTGATATGAATATCACTACCTCAGCTTTCTTGTAATTTTCACTTGCATGAAATATCTTATTCCATTGTTTTACTTTAAGTTTGTTTGTGTCTTTTGCCCTGAAGTGAATCTCATGTAGGCAATGTATTGAAGAATTTTGTTTCATATATATAATGAGCCACCCTTTTGATTATAGCATTTAGTTCATTGACATTTAAAGCAGTTTTTGATAGATGTGTACTTATCATCATTCTTCCTGTTTTCCAGTTGTTTTCTTAGTCCTTCTTTGTTCATTTCTTCTTTTGTTTTTTCCTGTTATGGTTTAATGATTTCCTTTTGTGGTTGCTTGAGTTTTTTTTTTTTTTTTTTTAAAGAATCTATTTTAGGTTTTTGATTTGTGGTTACCCTGGGATTAATGTATGTTTACTCATAATTATATCTACTTGTTTAAACTGATAATCATTTAAGTTTAAATACAGTCTAAAGACCTACATTCTTAATTTCCCTTCTGAAATTTTGTGCTTTTGATGTCCTATATTATATGTTCAAATTTACACTTTTAATCTTTTAGTTATACTCACTTTTATAATGTTTTTCTTTTTTAGTCTACATATTAGACAGTTTGTTAAAAATCAGAGACATTATTTTGCTAACAAAGATCCATGTAGTCAATTTTTTCCAGTAGTCATGTATATCTGAGCTGGACTATAAAGAAAGCTGAGTGCCAAAGAATTGATGCTTTGAACTGTGGTATTGGAGAACACTCTGAGAGTCTCTGGGACTGCAAGGAGATCCAACCAGTCCATCCTAAGGAAATCAGTCCTGAATATTCATTTGAAGGACTGGTGCTAAAGCTGAAGCTCCAATACTTTGACCACCTGATGTGAAGAGCCAGCTCATTGGAAAAGATCCTGATATTGGGAAAGATTGGGAGCAAGAGGAGAAGGGGGCAACAGAGAATGAGATGGTTGGATAGAATCACCGACTCAGTGGACATGAATTTGAGCAAGCTCTGGGAGATAATGAAGGACAGGGAAGCTTGGGTGCTGCAGGGAAGCCTAGGGTCGCAAAGAGTTGGACATGATTTAGTGACAGAACAACAAATTGTCTTATTTAAGTGACCTTCAATCCTTACCTACTATATATTTGCCTTTCCTATTGCTATTTTCCCTTCCCTATAGATTCTTGTTACTTTTCCATTTACAGAAGACATTTCAACATTTAATTTAGAGTGGACTTAGTATTGCTGAATTCTTTCAGTTATTGCTTTCATAAGGAAGTCTTTCTCTCTCATTCCATTTGAATGATAATTTGCTGGGTAGAGTATCCTAGATTGCAGATTTGTTTTTCCCTCTCATCAGTTGGAATATATCATGCCATTCCTTTCTGATCTACAAAAATTCTACAGAAAAAACACCTGATAGCCTTATGGAATATTTAGGAGGTTCCCTTGTATGTGACTCTTTCTCTTGCTGCCTTTAGAGTTCTCTCTTTATCTTAAGTTTTGCCATTTTTATTATGATGTGCCTTGATGTGGGTCTGTTTGAATTCACCTTTCTTGGAACCCTCTATTCTTCCTGTACCTGGATATGTTTCCTTCTTTACTTCTGGCAATTTTTCAGCCATAATTTCTTCAAATACATTTGTGATCTTCTCTTTCTTCTCCTTTTGGAACCTCTTGGGTAAGTTGGCACATTTTATATTATCCCAAAGATTTGTATGTTGGTTTCTTTTTTTTTTTTCCCATTTGTTTTTTTTTTGACTGCTATTCTGCTTGGGTAATTATTATTCTGTCTTCCAGATCACTTGTTCATTCTTCTGTATAAGTTAGTTGGCTACTAGTTAGTTCTAGGTTGTTTTTTACATCATAAATTGAGTTATCTATTTTTGATTAGGTAATCTTCATAGTGTCTAACTCCTTGTAAAATTAATTTACATTTATATTGGTAATTTTTCTTAATTCAGTTAGCATTTTTATTACCATCTTTTGAACTCAGTGTCTGGTAGACTAACAATCTCTGTTTCAGCATTTATCTTTTATTTAGAGGTTTTCTCTTGCCCTTTGAATTGTAAGTAATTCTTCTGCCTTTTCATTTTACTTAACTTCCTGTGTCTCTATGAATTTAGGAGCAACAGTTATCCATTGTGGCCTTAAAGGGATATGTTTTTGTGGGAATATCCCTATGTAGATTGTGTGTCCCCAGTGTCTTTGGTACAAGGACCGGTTTCCATGTGGATTCCAGTCACGTATTTCCTCAGTGTATGCGGCTGCTATCACTTTGTTAGGGGGTGTGGTTGTTGGAGGATCTAAAGCCTGCACAGGGTGTTAAGAGGGACTTTCTGCTCTGCACTGTTGTTGTTTTGTCAGGAGTGGAGTCTGCTCCCCAGTTGCCAGAAAAAAGGCCTGAGTGTCAAGATTGAGCAGGCTTTGTTCCCTCTGATTGCATGTTATGTCCCAAAGGAGGGGAGTGCTGAAGTAAGTGAGTTTCACGTGCTCATAGGGGTTTAAAACACTACCTGTGTAGGCATCTGCAGCTCCACTCAGATGCAGCCCAGGGTTGCATTCCTTCCTCTATTTGGTTATCCAGATCTAGCACAAGGTTGTGGCATAGAGTGGGCTAGGCTGGGGTGCTCACTAGGATGAAGCTGAGGTCAGGGGATTGTAGCTACAGGAATCAAAGCAGCAGTCCTGCCCTTAGACGTCTGGTCTACTCTGAGGCACTGCCTTTACTACTGCCAACACTGGCTGCTGCCACACCACCTGGGCCACACCCCAAACCTCTAAGCCACCTCTGTGTCTCCAGACTGAGTCTTCTCCCGGGACCTATCTGCTGTGGTTGAAATAGGTGGGGCAAGATAGGCTAGTTCCTGATGTGCTGCTTAAGTAAACACAAACAATAGCCACTGCAGCCCCACCTGAACCACACCCCAGGTCCTGTCTCTGTGTAGCTAGTCCAGATCTTTTCCCAGGACCCTGCTGGCCAGATCCCAGGCAAAGCTGTGGTATGGAATGAAAAGGGATAATGCATTCACCTCTCTCAAACTGGAAAGTGTGGGAAGGCAGGAGAGCCCTATTTTTTGGCCAGCCAGCACCCATGCAGTCTTTGTGAGGGGAGTTTAGACTTCTCCAGCCTTTCTACCTGTCCCATCACTTCTCCTAGCAGCCAAGGGGTCTTGTTTCTTCTGCTTAGGAATCCAGTGTTGGGTCTCCCAGTCTGCGGCTTCACCTGCTTGCTCCCCAGCATGGCAGTCCACCATGTAAGCATTTTCTTTCTTTCAAATATCTCCCGGAGATGGAGTTCTTGACTCCAGGCCTTTTATCTGTCTTACCTGGTTTTGTGGAAATCTGTCTAACAGCTTTCATTGTCTAAGAATTCTTCTGCTACTTTCCAGTTAGTTTTCCATGAGGATTGTTCTACATGCAGATATATTTTTGATGTGTTTGTGAGGGGAGATAAGCTCCACATCCTCTTACTCTGCCATCTTGAGCCAATCCCTCTTTGCAGATTCTTTAGGATGCTTGGCTTAGCATTGGGTGAGTCAGTTGCATTCCAATGGAGTGAAACTTAATTTGAAAATCTTAATTCCAAGAATTAAAGTAAACACTCTGGAAACTCTCCAATGTGCTTGCATTCTTTTTTTCTCTTCATTTTCCCTTCATTGGATTTATAGCCAATGTCCTCTCTATACCTCATCTTTCACTTTCCATTCTGTGAATAATGTTAGATGAACACTAAGGCTATCTTTTATTTTTATAAATATAATTTATCAAAATTAAATGTAATTAAACAGATTCCTGGATAGTATGATAATCAGTGATTTACAACAGAATACCACTAAACAAAAATCTTAGTGTAGCTAAATTTTTTTCCTATGGGCACTTGAGGAATCTGACAATCCACAGGTCAAGCAAACTGATAATTCTTTAAACTGAGTAGGATCCTGTCAGGCTTTCCTGGGGACTTCCTGTGTCCCCTCCCACTTATTTGTAGGGAAACTTTAGCCTCTTACGCTTTCCCTGAATTCCAAAGAGCAAACTGAAACAGATTAATGAGAAAAATGCAGAAACAAATGAAAAAGTCAAGCAAGACAAAATAACAATAGTTTGGCCATAACACAAAGTGAAGACATTTAGTTTCTCCTCAAGGATTATAGATAATATCCTGAGCTATATCCTTGGTTGTTCTGCAGATATTAAAATTCTCTCACCAGATGGATAGCAAGTAACTGCCAACCCCCAGCACATAGAACCCAGACCAGTTACAACTAGAAATTTGATGATATTGACTCCCAAGATATCACACTGTTATCTCAACACCAACCAATCAGAAGAATGGACACGAGCTTATCACACACTAATGACCAGCTCCCTCACCTTGCCTCTGAAAACCCTTCCCTGAAATCTATTGGTTTTTTGTTCAGGCCTTTTAACATGAGCTGCCTGTGCTCCTTGTTTGGCCCCTTGTTGGGCACCTTGAAACAAATGTACTTTCCTTCACCACAACCCAGTGTCAATACATTGGCTGTACTGTACACAGGTGAATGGTCTTATATTTAGTTGTGTTCTGAAATTTCACTTTAATAAAATTTATTTTAGTACTTAGTAATAATGGTGGTTTCAGTATTCAGTTGCTCAAGGATTTGTCTTTTGCTAGCAGTTTAATATCTAGTAAAAGTGTAAGACATAAGTTGGCTGAGGAAAACCTTAAATTTTATTTTGTTTGTTTTCTATGTTCTTTTAAGTGATAGGCCTTTATTTACCTGGGCTGTGCTGTTACTTCAACAAATTTGTGAGGTGGGTAAAATTAGTCTTCAGTGAAGTTCTAAGTCTCATGAACATCAGCCCTCCTTGTGCTATCTGTTTTGTTCAGAGAATTCATCATGGTAAGCCAACTTTCTGAATTGGAATCCTGGCTCTATGCCAACCTACTGAGTAATCTCGCCCATCTGTAAAATGCAATCACTAATAAACCCTACCTTTATAGTTGCCATAAGGATTAAATGCTTAAAGTGTAAAGCACTTAAAAAAATCCTGACACAAGGTAAGTGTCATTATTATTGCCAGTGTTGGTATCAGGATCTTTCAAGCTCAGGAAACCAGAACTTATCCTTCATGGTTTTCTAGAAGAACCAATTCCCTACTCTCCCAAATTACCTGCTCTTTGTTTTATTCTGCCAGAGTTTTAATAGGCAGTGGCTAGCATGATAGAGTAACCTCCCAGGGATGATAATGACTGAGGAAACCAAGTTTAAGAACCCTGGGTTAGAATCTCAGACTGCCACTTATAGACTGTGAGATGTGAGGTCAATTACTAAACCTCTTTCAGCTACAGTGGCTTCATCTGAAAAATTAAGATGATAATAGCATTGTTAATGCCTGTTAGGAATTCTATAGATCCCACCACAGAAAGTGAACCATTTTGAGGAACATAATACAAATATTTTAGGGTGTAGACCTTGTAGATTTTGGGAGCTAGTTAGACAGTCAGCCTAGGCCTTTTGCTCTTCTATATGAAGTTGTGCTTGAAGTTTACAGGTGCCAGCATGAGGAAAGGAAAGTGGATAAGAAGTAGGGGGAGCAAGAACAAACCAGAGCCTGTTAGGATATGGTGGAGTTCAGGAGCACACACTGGGCCCTGCCTCCATCTTTCACTGATATTTGTATCTATGTCTCACTGCTTCTAAGCCTTCAACATTGAAGGCCAAAGAGCCGTAGCACCATGGAGGAGCACAAGAAAAAGACCCAGAGTTAGAGGAAGCTGCAGGATGATCCAAGAAGCACTACAAGGATACATGTCCACAGATGAGCCGGTAGATACAGGATGATGGCTGTGAACCACAACAGCACCCAATTCTAAACCAAACTCCCTAGCATAAACATGGCTGCTGTGCCACTGTTGCCTTACAAATCTTGCACAAATTACCCTGTTGATCTATCCTAATCCAAAAGCAAGCAGGTAAAAGAATTCTCGAAACATCAATTCAGCTTGGCTAAGTTGCCATACTATAAAGCCATCACACAAGCGTAGTGATATCAAAACCTATTTACTCCATCCTTCAGGTCCATAAAATTATAGCTCCTTCATGTTCTATAACAGACCTCTTACTGCTCCTTAGTCTGGATCCCACAATGCTGAAAAGAGGAAGGACACAAACTTGTCAATTATGAGAATCTTTTTTGATTTAAACTTTTTTTTTTTTTTTTTTGGTAAAATCGGTCTGTTCCAGGTAAATGCATAGAGTTTAAGGGTTCCTTCGACCTGGACTTATACCTCCGCCCCTTATTTCTAGTTAAGATGGCATCTCCATACAGGATTGAGTTTATAAGACCATGTGAAGATAGAGTAGGTATAGGTCTTAGTTCCCAGGGACCCACTGGGTATCTTCATGGTACTTGGGAGTGAAGTCTAACTCTGAAGAAATTGAAGCCTAAATTTTTGGCATAGTTAAGACCTGATAGGGCTGCAAACTACCAACTCATTCTGGTTCGCCTGATGCCTCAACTTTAAAATTGAAAGAGCCATGTCCTGGAGCCCATGCCAGTCCCAGAAAAACCTGACTGATTGATCACCCTGGGGTTTGCTGTTTCTCCCTCTGATGACTCTGTCCTTGCTCAGCTATTTTTAGGGCTACAAACATTCAGAACTGTTCTTTCTTGTTCCAACTAATCCCAAATTTTGGCTGTCTGCCCTGAAATCTCTGTTCCAGGGTCACCTATCACCCGTCACTGTGTGACAACCACTATTAGCTGCATCTCTTTACTCATGTAAAGTTCTGTAAACTCCTATCTGGAGCAGTTAGCAGCTCCTAAATCCATTCCATACTGCATAAGAACAGAGGAATAAATAGGAAGATGAGGTTGCTGCATCAAGCCCTGATCATTTCCAAGGGAGTTTGAAATGTTCCCAACCTGAGAGAGAGGAACAATATTCACACTGGGTTTAGTCCCAGGAATAAATGGGGAAGGTGATGGGGAAACTCAGTTTCTGTTCACTTGTGCCAAGTTGAGACAGAGTTTGGGGTGAAGCAGAAAAGAAATAGCTTTATTACTTTGCTAAACAAAGGGGAACAGAGCAGGCTCATGACCTTGAAACTATGTATCCCAACTTGGGGGAATTTGGGGAGGAATTTCATAGCAATAATTCAAGGACAGGTTTGCTGATAAGGATCAGGGTGTGTATAGGACCTGCATTCCTTTAATCTGGCTTCAGGTGGTCTGCTTTTTAAACTTCAAGAAAAATTTTTATTCTATCCTGGAGTATAATTATATAACAATATCATGTTAGTTTCAGGTATATATAAAATTGATTCAGTTATACATGTATATGTATTTATTCTTTTTAAAATTATTTTCCCAGAGAATATTAAGCAGAGTTTCCTGTGCTATACAGTAGGTCATTATTGTCAATATTTTAAGTATAGTAGAGTGTACAAATCAATCCCATACTCCCTAACTATCTCCCCCATCCACCTTTCTCCTCGTAACCATAAGTTCATTCTCTAAGTCTGTGAGTCTACTTCTGTTTTGTAAGTAAGTTTGTTCATTTCATTTTTAGATACCAAAGGAGCATCATATGATATTTACCTTTCTCTGTTTGACTACTTTGTTTAGTATGATAATCCCCAGGCCCATCCATGTTGCTGAAAATGGCATATTTCATTATTTTTATGGCTAATATTCTGTTATATATTTGTACCACATCTTCTTTATCCATTCTGTCAATGAACATTTCAGTTACTTCCATGTCTTAGCGATGGTAAACAGTGCTGCTATGCACATTGGGGTGCATGTCTCTTTTCAAATTATGGTTTTTGCCAGATATATGCCCAAAAGTGGGATTGAAGGATCATTTAGTTACTCTATTTTTAGTTTTTAAAGGAATCGCCATACTGGTTACACCAATTTACATTCGCAACAGTGTAGGAGGGTTTCCCTTTATACACACCTTCTACAGCATGGGTTGTTCGTAGACTTTTTGATGATGACCATTCAGTGAGGTGATACCTCATTGTAGTTTTGATTTGCATTTATCTAATAATTAGTGATGTTGAGCATCTTTTCATGTATTTCTTGGCCATCTGCATGTCTTCCTTGGAGAAATGTCTATTTAGATTGCTTAGCTTGCTTTTTAGTTGTTGAGACACATGAGCCGTTTGTAAATTTTGGAAACTAATCCCTTATAGGTCGCTTTGCTTGCAAATATTTCTCCTGTTCTGTGAGTTGCCTTTTCATTTTGTTTGTGATTTTCTTTGCTGTGCAAAAGCTTTTGAGTTTAATTAGGTCCCCCTCCCTTTTTTTTTAGTTTTGTTTTTATTTCTATTGCACCAGAAAATAGATTGAAAAAGATGTTGCTGTGATTTACATCAAAGAGTGATCTGCCTATGTTTTCCTCTAACAGTTTTATAGTATCCAGCCTTACATTTATGTCTTTAATAGATATTGACCTTATTTTTTGTTTATCTGTTAAATAATGTTCTAGTTTCATTTTTTTTAATGTAGCTGTTTAATTTTCCCAGCGTCATTTATGGAAAAGACTGTCTTTCTTCCACTGTATAGTCTTGCATCATTTGTCATAGATTAACTGACCAGAGGTGCATGGGTTTATTTCTAGCCTGCTTTCTATCCTGATTCAATCATATGCATTTGTGGTTTTGTACCAGTACGAAACTATTTTGATAATTGTAGTTTTGTAGTATAGTCTGAAGTCAGCCTGACTTCCTCCACATCTTTTTTTTTTTTTTCCTCAAGATTGCTTTAGCTATTCAGAATCATTTGTGTCTCCACACATATATTTTTTTTTTAGTTCTGTGAAAAGCACCGTTGGTAATTTGATAGAGATTGCATTGAATCTATAGATCAATTTGTGTAGTATAGTCATTTTCACAATATTGATTCTTCCAATCCAAGAACATGATATCTCTCTCCATCTGATTGTGTCATATTTTATTTCTTTAATCAGTGTATTATAGTTTTCTGAGCACAAGCCTTTACCTCCTTAAGGTACCTTACCTCCTTAAGGTTTTATTCCTAGGTATTTTATTCTTATAATGCAACGGTAAGTGGGATCATTTCTCTAATTTTTATTTCTGATCTTTTGTTGTTAATGTATCAGAATGCAAAAGATTTCTGTGGATTAATTTTGTAACCTGAAACTTTGCCAAATTCATTGATAAGCTCTAATAGTTTACTCATGGCATCTTCAGGATATTTTATGGATAGTGTCATGGCATGTGTAGATAGTGACAGTATTACTTCTTTTTCAATTTCAACTATTTTTGTTTTTTTCCTTCTGTGAGGGCCAGGGCTAGGACTTCCAAAAATATGCTGAATAAAAATGTTGAGAGTTGCATCATTGTCTTACTCCTGATCTTAGAAGAAAAGCTTTCAGCTTTTCACCTTTCAATATGGTATTAGCTGTTGGTTTGTCACTTGTTACTGTTTAGTCATTAAGTTGTGTCCAACTCTTTGTGATCCCAAGGACTGTAGCCCTTTGTGTCATAAATGGATTTTAATAGGTTGAATTATGCTCCCTCTATGCATACTTTCTGCAGAGCATTTATCTAATTGGGTGTTGAATTCTTTAAAAAGCTTTCCAGCACATATTGAAATGATCAATGGTTTTTATTCTTCAATTTGTTGATGTGGTGTAACACAATGAATGATTTGCTGATATTGAAACATAAAGGAAACACTAGGATAGTTCAGTTCAGTTCAGTCTCTTAGTTGTGTCTGACTCCATGCAACTCCATGGACTGCAGCATGCCAGGCCTTCCTCTCCATCACCAACTCCCGGAGTTTACTCAAACTCGTGTCTATTGAGTTGGTGATGCCATCCAACCATCTCATCCTCTGTTGCCCCCTTCTCCTCCTGCCTCCAATCATTTCTAGCATCAGTGTCTTTTCAAATGAGTCAAATCAAATAAAGGATTTAATATATTTTCCTACACAAACCACCTCTCACTTAAGGTAACATTCATTTCAGTTCAGTCTCTCAAACATGTCTGACTCTTTGTGACCCCATGCACTGCAGCATGACAGGCCTCCCTGTCCTTGAGCAAACTCCTGGAGCTTGCTCTAACTCATATTCATCTAGTCAGTGATGCCATCCAACCATCTCATCCTCTGTCGCCCCTTTCTCCTCCTGCCTTAAATCATTCCCAGCATCAGGATCTTTTCCAGTTAGTCAGTTCTTTGCATCAGGTGGCCAAAGTATTGGAGCTTCAGCTTCAGCATCAGAACTTCCAATGAATATTTCAGGACTGATTTCCTTTAGGATGCACTGGAGAGTCCAAGGGACTGTCAAGACTCTTCTCCAACACAACAGCTCA
Source organism: Bos indicus (assembly GCF_029378745.1). NCBI lineage: Eukaryota > Metazoa > Chordata > Mammalia > Artiodactyla > Bovidae > Bos > Bos indicus. The sequence continues at coordinate 39,740,051 of NC_091764.1, read as the reverse complement.
AAAGCATCAATTCTTCAGCACTCAGCCTTCTTTATAGTCCAACTCTCATGTCCATACACAACTACTGGAAAAACCATAGCCTTGACTAGATCGACCTTTGTTGACAAAGTAATGTCTCTGCTTTATAATTTGCTGTCTAGGTTGGTCATAACTTTTCTTCCAAGGAGTAAGTGTCTTTTAATTTCATGGCTGCAATCACCATCTGCAGTGATTTTAGAGCCCAGAAAAATAAAGTCTGACACTGTTTCCACTGTTTCCCCATCTATTTCCCATGAAGTGATGGGACCATATACCATGATCTTAGTTTTCTGAATCTTGAGCTTTAAGCTGGCTTTTTCACTCTCCTCTTTCACTTTCATCAAGAGGCTCTTTAGTTCTTCTTCACTTTCTGCCATACAAGTTGTATCATCTGTGTATCTGAAGTTATTGATATTTCTCCCAGCAATCTTGATTCCAGTTTGTGCTTCATCCAGCCCAGTGTTTCTCATGATGTACACTGCATATAAGTTAAATAAGCAGGGTGACAATATACAGCCTTGACATATTCCTTTTCCTATTTGGAACCAGTCTGTTGTTCCACGTCCAATTCTAACTGTTACTTCCTGACCTGCATACAGTTTTTTCAAGAGGCAGTTAGGTGGTCTGGTATTCCCATTTCTTGAAGAATTTTCCACAGTTTGTGGTGATCCACACAGTCAAAGGTTTTTATATAGTCAATAAAGCAGAAATAGATGTTTTTCTGGAACGCTTTTGCATTTTTGATAATCGAACAGATGTTGGCAATTTGATCTCTGGTTCCTCTGCCTTTTTAAAACCAGCTTGAACATCTTAAAGTTCACAATTCACATACTGTTGAAGCTTGGCTCGGAAAATTTTGAGCATTACTTTACTAGCGTGTGAGATGAGTGCACTTGTGCAGTAGTTTGAGCATTCTTTGGCCTTGCCTTTCTTTGGGATTGGAATGAAAACTGGCCTTTTCCAGTCCTGTAGCCACTGCTGAGTTTTTCAAATTTGCTGGCATACTTAGTACAGCACTTTCACACATCATCTTTTTGGATTTGAAATAGCTCAACTGGAATTCTATCACCTCCACTAGCTTTGTTCATAGTGATGCTTCCTAAGGCCCACTTGACTTCACATACCAGGATGTCTGGCTAAAGGTGAGTGATCATACCATCGTGATTATTTGGGTCATTAAGATCTTTTTTGTACAGTTCTTCTGTGTATTATTGCCACTTCTTCTTACTATCTTCTGTTTCTGTTAGGTCCATACCATTTCTGTCCTTTATTGAGCCCATCTTTGCATGAAATGTTCCCTTGGTATCTCTAATTTTCTTGAAGAGCTTTCTAGTCTTTCCCATTACATTGTTTTCCTCTATTTCTTTGCAATGACCACTAAGGAAGGCTTTCTTATCTCTCCTTGCTATTCTTTGGAACTCTGTATTCAAATGGATATATCTTTCCTTTTCTCTTTTGCCTTTCGCTTCTCTTCTTTTTACAGCTATTTGTAAGGCCTCCTCAGACAGCCATTTTGCTTTTTTGCATTTCTAATTCTTGGGGATGGTCTTGATCCCTGTCTCCTGAACAATGTCATGAACCTCCATCCATAGTTCATCAGGCACTCTGTCTACCAGATCTAATCCCTTGAATCTATTTGTCACTTCTACTGTATAATCGTAAGGGATTTGATTTAGGTCATACCTAAATGGTCTAGTTGTTTTGCCTACTTTCTTCAATTTAAGTCTGAATTTGGCAATAGGGAGTTCATGATCTGAGTCAGTTAGCTCCTGGTCTTGTTTTTGCTGACTGTATAGAGCTTCTCCATCTTTGGCTGAAAAAATATAATAATCTGATTTCTGTATGGACCATCTGGTGATGTCCATGTGTAGAGTCTTCTCTTGTGTTGTTGGAAGAGGGTGTTTGCTATGACCAGTGCGTTCTCTTGGCGAAACTCTATTAGCCTTTGCCTTTCTTCATTTTGTACTCCAAGGCCAAATTTGCCTTTACTACAGGTGTTTCTTGACTTCCTACCAATGAACTCCTCTTAATTATGGTATATTATTCTTGTAGTATGTTGACTGCTAATATTTTGTTTAGGGTTTTGGATCTATTTCCATCAGTGGTATTGGCCTGTAATTTTCTTTTCTGTGTGTGTGTGGTATCTTTGTCTGCTTTTGGTATTAGGGTCATGGAGGCCTTGTAGAATGATATGGGTATATTCCTTTCTCTGTAAATTTTGGGAATAATTTCAGAAGAATAGGTGTTAACTGTTCTATAAATGCTTCTTAGAAATCACCTGTGAATCCATCTGGTCCTGGAATTTTGTTTGTTGGAAGTCTCTTTTTTATCACAGTCTCAATTTGATTGCTTGTGACTAGCAAGCTCATATTTTGTATTTCTTCCTGGTTCAATCTTGGAAGGCTTTTCCTTTATAAGAATTTTTCTATTTCTCCTAGTTTGTCCATTTTATTGGCAAGTGTTCTTCAATAGTATCCTTTAATCCTTTGGGAAGGTCAGTTTTCATTCCAATTCCGAAGAAAGGCAGTACCAAAGAATGTTCAAACTACCATACAACTGAGTTCATTTTACATGCTAGCAAGGTAATCCTCAAAATCCTTCAAGCAAGGCTTCAACAGCACATGAACCGAAAACTTCCAGAGGTAGAATCTGGATTTAGAAAATGCAGAAGGACCAGAGAACAAATTGCCAACATCCATTGGCTCATAGAAAAAGCAAAGGAATTCCAGAAAAACATCTAGTTTGGCTTCATTGACTATGCTAAAGCCTTTGACTGTGTGAATCACAACAAACTGGAAAATTCTTAAAGAGATGGAAATACCAGACCACCTTACCTGCCTCTTGAGAAATTTGTATGCAGTTCAAGAAAAAACAGAACCAGACATGGAACAATGACTGGCTCAAAATTGGGAAAGGACAACATCAAGGTTATATTTTTCATCCTGCTTATTTGAATTCTATGCAGAGTACATCATGCAAAATGCAGGGCTGGGTGAATTGCAAGCTGGAATCAAGATTGCCAGGAGAAATATCAACAACTTCAGATATGTAGATGATACAAATCTAATGTCAGAAAGTGAAGAACTACAGAGCCTCTTGATGAGGGTGAAAGAGGAGAGTGAAAAAGTAGGCTTAAAACTCAGCATTCAAAAAAGTAAGATCATGGTATACAATCCCATGACTTCATGGCAAATATGTAGAGAGAAAGTGGAAACTGACAGAGTTTGTTTTCCTGGGCTCCAAAATCACTGCAGCCATGAAATTAAGATGTGTGCTCCTTGTAAGGCAAGCCATGACAAACATAGACAGCATATTAAAAAGCAGAGACATCATTTTATCAACAAAGGTCTGTATAGACAAAGCTACGATTTTTCCAGTAGTCATGTATGGATGTGAGATTTGGACCATAAAAAAGGCTGAGCACTGAAGAATTGATGTTTTCAAATTGTGGTGCTAGAGAAGACTCTTAAGAGTCCATTGGACAGCCAGGAGATCAAACCTGTCAATCCTAAGGTAAATCAACACTGGATTGGAAGGACTGATGCTGAAGCTGAAGCTCCAATACTTTGGCCACATACTGGGAAGCGAAAAGACCCTGGTGCTGGGAAAGATTGAGGGCATGAGGAGAAGGGGGCAACAAAGAATGAAATGGCTGCAAAGCATCATTGACTCAATAGACATAAATTTATCAGACTCTGGGAGATAGTGAAGGACAGGGAAGCCTGGCATGCTGCAGTCCACGGGGTTGGAAAGTTTCAGACATGATTTAGTGACTGAAAAGCAACAACAGCTGTCCTTTGTATTTCTTTGTGTACATTATAACTTCTCCTTTTTCATTTCTAATTTTATTAATTTGATCTCTCTCCCTTTCTTTCTTGGTGAGTCTGGCTAAAGGTCGATCAACTTTGCTTATCTTTTCAAAGAACTAGCTTCTAGTTTCAGTGATTTTTCTATTGTTTTCTTCATTTCTATTTCATTATACTTTCTTTGTTCTTTATTATTTCTTGCCTTATCTTCATTTTGGGTTTTACTTATTTTTTCTCTTATTTTTTTAGGAATAAGATTAGATTGTTCATTTGTAATTTTTCTTCTTTCCTGAGATAAGATTTTATTGCTATAAACTTCCCTCTTAAAACTGCTTTTGTCACATCCCATAGGTTTTGGATCATCATGATTTCATTTGTCTCTAGGTATGTTTTTTTCATTTCCTTTCATATTTCTTAAGTGATCCATTGGTTGTTTAAGCATATTATTTAGCTTCCATGTGTTTATATTTAAATTTTTTAATGTAATTGATTTCTAATCTGATAGGGTTGTGCTTGGAAATTATCCTTGATATGGTTTCAATTTTCTTAAATTTTCTGGGGTTCAACATGTACAGCATCAGATGAGTCTAGTAGAATGTTCCATTTGCAAATGAGAAGAATGTGTATTCAGCTGTTTTTGAATAGAATTCTCATAATATCAATTAAATCCATCTGGTTTAATGTGTCATTTAAGGCCTGTGTATCCTTATTGATTTTCTGTCTGGATGATTTATCCATTGATGAAAGTATGGTGTTAAAATCCCCACTATTACTGTGTTACTGTTTTCTCCTTTTATGGCTTTTAGTATTTTCCTTATATATTGTGGTGCTCCTATGTTAGACACACACATATGTTTACAATTGTTATATCTTCTTCTTGAATTAATCCATTGATCAGTATGTAGTGTCTTACTTTGTCTCTTGTAAAATAATCTTTGTTTTAAAGTCTTTTTTTTTTTTTTTTTCTGATATGAGTGATGTTACTCCAGCTTTCTTTTGAACTCCAAGTATTCATTTTCAATGGAATAGGTTTTTTCCATCCCCTCACTTTCAGTAAATGTATCCCTAGATCTGAAGTGGGTCTCTTGTAGACAGGATATATATGTGTCTTGTTTTTGTATCTTTTGTTTGGAACATTTAAACTGTTTACATTTAAAGCAATTATTGACACATATGTTCTTATTGTTATTATGGATTTGCTTTTGTAGGTCCTTTTACTTTGCTTTCACTTTGATTTTCTTGTGAATTGATGAATAACTTTAATGCTGTGTTTGGATTCCTTTTTCACTTTTGTGTATGTATCTATTGCAGATTTTTGGTTTGCAATAACTGTGAGTTTTTTATATTTCCATGTATATATAAATAAGATTGTTTTAACTTTTTGGTCTATACTTTCAAATGCATTTTCAATATCCTGTATTTGTTTTCTCATCTCACAATTCCTGTTTTTGATGTACTTGTCTGCAGATGATTTTCTTTGTTTGCTATATTTTTGCCTTTACTGGTGAGCTTTTCCAATTTCCTCATTTCCAGTTTTGTCATTTTCTTTTCCACTTAGAGAAGTTCCTTTAGCATTTGTTACAAAGCTGGTCCAGTGGTACTGAATTCACCTTTTCTTAGCTTCTCTGTAAAATTCTTGATTTCTCTGTCAAATCTGTTTGAGAGTCTTGCACATTAGAGTATTCTTGGTTGTAGGTTTTTCCCTTTCATCACTTTAAGTACATTGTGCCACTCTCTTCTGACCTACAGTTTCTGCTGAGAAATCAGTTTATGTGAGTTTCCCTGTATGTTATTTTTTTGCTTTTCCTTCATTGTTTTTCATATTTTTCCTTTGTCTTTGCTTTTTGTCAGTTTGATTACTCTGTGTCTCGATGTGTCCCTGCTTTGGTTTATCCTGCCTGTGACTCTGTGCTTCCTGGACTTGGGTGATTGTTTCCTTTCCCATGTTAGGGAAGTTGCAGCTGTTATCTCTTCCAATATTTTCTCAGGTCATTTCTCTGTCTCTTCTCCTTCTGTTGTTCAGTCGCTCAGGCACATCCAACTCTTTGCAACTCTATGAACTGCAGCACATCAGGCTTCCCTATCCTTCACCATCCCCTGGAGCTTGCTCAAACTCATGTCCATTGAATTATTGATGCCATTCAACCATCCTATGTCATCCCCTTCTCCTCCTACCTTCAATCTTTCCCGGCATCAGGATCTTTTCTAATGAATCAGTTCTTTGTATCAGGTAGCCAAAGTATTGGAGCTTGTCTCATCATCAGACCCTCCAATGAATATTCAAGATTGATTTCCTTTAGAATTGACTGGTTTGATCTCCTTGCAGTCCAAGGGACTCCCAAGAGTTTTCTCCAACACCATAGTTCAAGAGCATCAGTTCTTTTGTGCCCAGCCTTCTTTATGGTTCAGCTCTCACGTCCAAACATGACCACTGGAAAAGCCATAGCTTTGACTATATGGACCTTTGTTGGCAAAGTAATGTCTCAGGTTTTTAATGCTCTGTTTAGGTTTGTCATAACTTTTCTTCCAAGGAGAAGGCATCTTTTAATTTCATGACTGCAGTCACCATCTGCACTGATTTTGGAGCCTAAGAAAATAAAGTCTGTCACTATTTTCATTGTTTTCCCATCTATTTGCCATGAAGTGATGGGAATGGATGCAGTGATCTTAGTTTTTTGAATGTGGAGCTTTAAGCCAGCTTTTTCACTCTCCTTTTTCACTTTCATCAAGAGGCTCCTTAGTTCTTCACTCTCTGCCATAAGGGTGGTGTCATCTGCATATCTGAGGTTATTGATATTTCTCCCAGCAATCTTGATTCCAGCTTGTGTTTCAGCCACCCTGGCATTTCACATGATGTACTCTGCATATAAGTTAAATAAGCAGGGTGACAGTATAAAGCCTTGACATACTCCTTACCCAATTTTGAACCAGTCCATGGTTTCATGTCCAGTTCTAACTGTTGCTTTCTGACCTGCTTCTTTTCCTTCTGATACCCCTCCAATGCAAATGTTGTTGTGTTTGACATTGTCCCACACGTGAAATTTCTTAGACTGTCATCTTTTCTTTTATTCTTTTTTCTTTATTCTCTTCTGTGTCAGTGATTTCTGACACAAGACTATTCTGTCTTCCAGCTCACTTACCCATTCTTCTGCCTCAGTTATTCTGCTATTAATTATTTCTAGTGTTTTTTTCCCTTCATTTATTATATTTTTCATCTCTCTTTACTTGTTCTTTAGTTCTTCTAGGTCTTGTTAAAACATTTTTTTGTATCTTCTGTATATGTGCCTTCATTCTTTTTCTTAGATCTTGGATCATCTTCACTATCTTTACTCTGAATTCTCTTTGCACTACATTGCCTATATCCATTTCACTAGGTTGTTCTTCTAAGATTTTAGCTTTGTCCTTCTTCTGGGACATATGCCTCTGCCATCCCATTTTGTATGACTTTCTGTAACTGCAGTTTCCTTTCCACTGGCTGTAGGATTGTAGCTCATCTTGCTTCTGCTCTCTGCCCTCTGGTGGATTAGACTATCTAAGAGGTTTGTGCAGGCTTCCTGGTTGGAGGGACTGGTTCCTGCTTGCTGGTGGGTAGAGGTGGGCTTTTTCCCTTAGGTGGGCAGGGCCATGCTCAGAAAGACTTTAAACAGGCTATCTGCTGACCAGTGGAGCTGTGTTCCCACTCTGTTCGTTATTTTGCCTAAGGTGACCTAGCATTGGAGCCTATAGGCTGTTAGGGAGGAAATTGCAGCTTTCAGGAATCTTCACACCAAGCAGCATTTCCCAGAACTCCCTCTACCAGTGTCTTTGTCCCTGTGAATCACAGCCACCCCCGACCTCTGCAGCAGACCCTCTAATACTAGCAAGTAGGTCTGGCCCAGTCCTTTATGAGGTCACTGGGTTTTTGTTTGTTTGTTTGTTTGTTTGTTTTTCACTGGCTACTGATGTACACAAGAAATTGTGAGCACCCCCTCAAGAGTCAGGGTTCTGTTTCCCTCAGCACTGTGGAATTCCCATGATCAAATCTTTCTGATCTATAAAGCCACATACTCTGGCAGTTCCTCCTCCCATTGCAAAACTTCCAGGTTGGGAAGTCTGATGTGTGACTCAAGATTTTCACTCCTGTGGTATAATTATTTTTCAGTTTCTGGGCCACCCACCTCATAGGTATGGGATTTGATTTTATTGTGAGTGTGCTCCTCCTACCATCTTTTTGTGATTTCTTCTTTGTCTTTAGATATAGGGTATCTCCTTTTTTTTTATTTTGTGGTAGGTCCACATTTTTTTTTTTTTTTTTATGATCATTGTTCAATGGTTAGTTGTGATTTTGTTTGTTTGTTTGTTTTGTAAGAAGGACTTAGCTCATGTCCTTTAACTTTGCCATTTGGAGCCAGCTCCCTCTGATGTGTTTCTGTGGTTCTGGAGGTTATCAAACTGTGACCTTCTCTCTGGAATAAAGAATATTTCATCAAATAGTTAACATCTTCCATTTACTGGGGATTTAATTCTGCAGAAAAGCGCAAAGATATTTTTATATGTATCCTTTGAGGAGGTACCACTATATTGTTCCAAGGCTACATTATGGCTTCTTGACTGCTCCTCACTTATCTCTGCATATCCTTCCTTCCCTGATCAATGACAATTTGAACCTCTCCTTTGGTACTCAGGGCAGGTCATGGAGACTGAAGCCAATTCTCTACAAACAAGAAATAGGGGACACAGAAAGGCCTTCATGCTCAAGAGCCCTACAGGGTCCTGCTGAGTCTCAAAGGGTCCATATGGTGACCACATCATCCTCTTCTGTCTCTTTGCCCTTTCTTCTCTCTACGAAAATATTATGTGGGCACTGAGCTTCTATCATATCCTGAGTTCTCCATACATGTGATGGCTATACCTCTGTGGTCCACATCCTTCAGTGTTTCTCCTGATACAAAAAATTTGAGAATTTTAAGAAGGAATTTTTCTTTCTACACAAATACTGTTTTTTAAGAATATTACCTTTTTAAGGTTACAGGAAAGTCAGTCTTGAATCTCTTTTCTAGGTATAATTTTCTCTTGCCTTTCCTTAGATAATAAACCATATTGTATATATTAAATGGTAGAAGCCAGATTTAGATTGGGATACAAATTATTTAATGTTTATAAATATTATGTCTCTTTATGAATAGGTTTTGCCTATTCTCTTTTCCTCTCCTGGGAATATTTACTGGATAATCCTGTTGATGGTGCTCTAATTTTTTTAAAAATAAAGAAAAATGAATTGTAATTCTTGAATTATCTGTCTGTTAGGGAACACTTTTTGGGAAGGAAGGATTTTATAATAATGCTTTTCAAATCACAAAAGATACAAAAAAAAAAAAAACATACTTTTACTTGCATATAACCATACTGCCTTTGGAATGTTTTACTATGGTCAATCACAGAGTCTGGGCACCATCAGAGATAATATAAGAGGTTGAAATAAACTATTGCAAAGAATAAAAGTGTATTTTAGTAATATCTGGCCCTTAAAAGTCACTTAATTCCATTAGAAACATGTCCGCATCTCTTCTCATAACTCATTTATAATGAATGTTTACATAAAAAGAACAATAATTCACTTTACAGGCATACTCATTCACCTCATGTCCCTCCCAGTGTTACAGATGAATATACTACAGCACAGGGAAATTAAATAACTTGGCTGCAGACACTCACAGGAAATGGCAGAACCATGCTTTGAAAATAGGTGGCATGGTGGGTTGAATAGTGGCTCATAAAAAATTTATATCCACATCCTATCACCCAGAGCTTGTGAATATGATCTGATTTGGAAAGTCTTTGCAGATGAAACTGAATTAAAGGTTTTAAGATAAGGTCATCTAGAATGCCTGGATTGGCCCTAATTACAATTCCAAGTGGCCCTATAAGAGATACATGAGGAAAGCCAGAGGAGATCAGTGAGGTGACCATGGAGGTAGAGATTGGACTGATGCAACCACATGTCTAGGAATGCCTGAAGTCATCAAATGCTTGAAAAAGAAAGGAAGAACTCTCTCCTAAAGACTTCAGATGGAGCAAGGCCCTCCAACACCTAGTGTGTGGTAGTTTACTAGGACAGCCTTCAGTTCAGTTCAGTCACTCAGTCGTGTCCAACTCTTTGCAACCCCATGAATCACAGCACGCCAGGCCTCCCTGTCCATCCCAACTCCCGGAGTTCACCCAAACTCACATCCATCGAGTCAGTGATGCCATCCAGCCATCTCATCCTCTGTCGTCCCCTTCTACTCCTGCCCCTAATCCCTCCCAGCATCAGGGTCTTTTCCAATGACTCAATTCTTTGCATGAGGTGGCCAAAGTATTGGAGTTTCAGCTTTAGCATCATTCCTTCCAATGAACACCCAGGACTGATCTCCTTTAGGATGGACTGGTTGGATCTCCTTGCAGTCCAAGGGACTCTCAAGAGTCTTCTCCAACACCACAGTTCAAAAGCATCAATTCTTCAGTGCTCAGCTTTCTTCACAGTCCAACTCTCACATCCATACATGACCACCGGAAAAATCACAGCTTTGACTAGATGGACCTTTGTTGACAAAGTAATGTCTCTGCTTTTCAATATGCTAGCTAGGTTGATCATACCTTTCCTTCCAAGGAGTAAGTGTCTTTTAATTTCATGGCTGCAATCATCATCTTCAGTGATTTTGGAGCCCAAAAAACTAAAGTCTGACACTGTTTCCACTGTTTCCCCATCTATTTCCCATGAAGTGATGGGACCAGATGCCATAATCTTAGTTTTCTGAATGTTGAGCTTTAAGCCAACTTTTTCACTCTCCTCTTTCACTTTCATCAAGAGGCTCTTTAGTTCTTCTTCACTTTCTGCCATAAGGGTGATGTCATCAGCATATCTGAGGTTTTGTTATTTCTCCTGGCAATCTTGATTTTCTATACATACATATCTACTATAAGTTTGAATTTATAAATTAGGCACAGTAAGAGATTAGCAACAGTAACTTAAAATAGAACAACTATGACAATGCTGTATACTATAATAAATAAATAAATAATAAAATACAAAATAAATAAAATAAAATGAAAGTTATGTGAATGTTGTCTCTCAAAATATCTTGCACTCATCTTTCTTTTTGTGATGATGGGATAAAATTACATGACTGCATGATGTGATGCAGTGAGGTGAATGACACAGGAATTGTGACAGCAGTAGGCTGCTATTGACCTTCTGATGGTCCTTCAGATGGGGGATGATCTGTTTCCACTAATTCTAAATTATCAAGCCATGATCATGTTGATGGTTGTGGATCCTGAGTAGGATTGAGTATAATGGCACTGCTCAGAATGTTGTGCAATTTATAATCTATGAATTACTGTTTATTTCTGAAATTTTCCATCAAATATTTTCAAAATGAAGTTGACTATGGGAAACTGAAACCATACAAAGCAAAATCTCAGATAAAGGGGAACAATTGTAAATGAGGGTAAATATAATTAGTGACATCTAACATTTCCTTAGTGCTTTCAAACTATACTTAATAATATTAGTTTTAAGCTCTAGCTCCTGTATCATTATAACAAGTGGATGTGCATGCTCAGTCACTTCTGACTATTTGTGATCCTTTCGACTGCAGCCCGCCAGGTTTCCTGTCCATGGAATTTATTATAACAAGTGGTAAAAAACAAAGATGAAATTCAACAAAATAATTTGCTGGCATTCACTAAGCAACAAATTTATAAAATTGAACTTACCATATCTCAAAAGCTTATGACTTTGTGGAGAAACAATTAGAAGATACTAAGTTACAGAAAATTTTTAATGAAAAACTAAACAGAAAATAACAGTTCAGTCAATATATATAATAACTGATTAATTAAGCCAGGGTTTGAAGAACTGAGACAATTGGATTATTATGTAGAAAACCCCCAGGTATTTGAGACTAGTTATATGGGACAAAGTGATTTAAAATATAACCACATTAGTATTGCTGTTGTCATTCAGTTACTCAGTCGTGTCCGACTATTTGTGACCCCATGGACTGCAGCACACCAGGCTTCCCTCTCCTTCACCATCTCACAGAGCTTGCTCAAACTCATCTCCATTGAATTGGTGATGTCATCCAACCATTTCATCCTTTTTCATCCCCTTCTTCTCTTCAGTTCAGTCAGTTCAGTCACTTAACCATGTCCGACTCTTTGCAACCCCATCAACCACAGCACGCCAGGCCTCCCTGTCCATCACCAATCCCAGAGTTCACCCAAACCAGTGTCCATTGAGTTGGTGATGCCATCCAACCATCTCATCCTCTGTCGTCCCCTTTTCCTCCTGCCTTCAATCTTTTCCAACATCAGGGTCTTTTCAAATCAGTCAGCTCTTCATATCAGGTGGCCAAAATATTAAGCTTCACCATCAGTCCTTCCAATGAATATTCAGGATTGATTTCCTTTAGAATTGACTGGCTTCATCTTCTTGCAGTCCAAGGGACTCTCAAGAGTCTTCTCCAACATCACAGTTCAAAAGCACCAGTCCTTTGGCATTCAGCCTCCTTTATAGTTCAAATTTCACATCCATACAGAACTACTAGTAAAACCATACCTTTGACTATACAGGGGCTTCCCTCCTAGCTCAGTCGGTATAGAATCTGCCTGCAATGCTGGAGACTCGGGTTCAATTCCTGGGTCGGGAATCTTGGGCTTCCCTCTTGACTCAGCTGGTAAAGAATATGCCTGCTATGTGGGAGACCTGGGTTTGATCTCCAGGGGAAAGATTCCCTGGAGAAGGGAAAGGCTACCCACTCCAGTATTCTGGCTTGGAGAAATCCATGGACTGTACAGACCATGGGGTTGCAAAAGGTCAGACATGACTGAGCGACTTTCACTTTCACTTTGACTATATAGACTTTTGTTGGCAAAGTAATGTCTCTGCTTTTTAATATGCAGTCTAGGTTGGTCATAGCTTTTATTCCAAGGAGCAGGCATTTTTAAATTTCATGGCTGCAGTCACCATCTGCAGTGATTTTGGGGCCTAAGAAAATAAAGTCTGTCACTGTTTCCAGTGTTTCCCCTTCTATTTGCCATGAAGTGATGGGACTGGATGTATTGATCCTCATTTTTTGAATGCTGAGTTTTAAACCAGCTTTTTCTTTTTTTTTCTGATACAAAGATTTATTTATTTATTTATTTTCTTCTCTAATTTTATTTTATTTTTAAACTTTACATAATTGTATTAGTTTTGCCAAACATCAAAATGAATCTGCCACAGGTATACATGTGTTCCCCATCCCGAACCCTCCTCCCTCCTCCCTCCCCATACCATCCCTCTGGGCCGTCCCAGTGCACCAGCCCCAAGCATCCAGCATCATGCATTGAACCTGGACTGGCAACTCGTTTCCTACATGATATTTTACATGTTTCATTGCCATTCTCCCAAATCTTCCCACTCTCCTCATTCACTTTCATCAAGAAGCTCTTTAGTTCCTCTTTGCTTTCTGCCATAAGGGTTGTGTCATCTGCATATCTGAGGTTATTGATATTTCTCCTGGAAACCTTGTTTCCAGCTTGTGCCTCATCCAGCCTGGCATTTCACATGATGTATCCTGCATAAAAGTTAAATAAGCAGGGTGACAATATACAGCCTTGATGTACTCCTTTCCCAATTTGGAACCAGTCCGTAGTTTCATGTCCATTTCTAACTGCTGCTTGTTGACCTGCATACAGGTTTCTCAGGAGGCAGGTAAGGTGATCTGGTATTCCCATCTCTTTAAGAATTTTCTACAGATTGTTGTGATCTACACATAGGCTTTAGGATAGTAAATTAAGCAGAAGTAGATGTTTTTCTGGAATTCTCTTGATTTTTCTATGATCCAATGGATGTTGGCAATTTGATCTCTGGTTCCTCTGCCTTTTCTAAATCCAGCTTTTATATCTCGTAGTTCTCAGTTCATGTACTATTCAAGTCTAGCTTGGAGAATTTTGAGCATTACGTTGCTAGCCTGTGAAATGAGTACAATTGTGTGGTAGTTTGAACATACTTTGGCGTTGCCTTTCTTTGGGAATGGAATGAAAACTGACCATTTCCAGTCCTGTAGCCACTGCTGAGTTTTCCAAATTTGCTGACATACTGAGTGCAGCACTTTCACAGTGTCATCTTTTAGGATTTGAAATAGCTCAACTGGAATTCCATCACCTCCACTAGCTTTGTTCATAGTGATGCTTCCTAAAGCCCATTGACTTTAAACTCCAGGATGTCTGGCTCTAGGTGAGTGATCAGACCATGGTGGTTACCTGAGTCATTGAGATCTTTTTTGTATAGTTCTTCTGTGTATTCTTGCCACCTCTTCTTAATATCTTCAGCTCCTGTTAGGTTCATACCATTTCTGTCCTTTATTGTGCCCTTCTTGGCATGAAATGTTCCCTTGGTATCTCTAATTTTTTTGAAGAGATCTCTAGTCTTTCCCATTCTGTTACTTTCCTCTATTTCTTTGAATTGTTCTTCAGGAAGTCTTTATCTCTCGTTGCTTCTTTGGAATTCTGCATTCAGATAAGTTTATCTTTCCTTTTCTCCTTTGCCTTTGAGACAATTTGAGACCAGTTATATGGGACAAATTGATCTAAAATATAACCATGTTAGCATTACACATAACAATTAATAACATAAATATTCTCATTCACTAATTACTCCAAGGCATCTAATAAGTATGAACGTAGATGTTCTCTCCTTAAAGGACAGCAAAAAAATGGTAGCCGTTGAACAGTGGGATTCAAATATATATATTTATCACTTCAATTTGCAATGAGATTTGATATGCACATTTTATTCTAAAATAACTCAGCAGTCAAGGTGTGGAAAAAAAATGATGTTACTGTGTAGTATTTAAGAGTGAAAGTTCTTTAATGAGGCAGATTTTGGTTTAATCCCTGGTTCTGCCACTTTTTTTGTAAACTTGGGTAAATTGTAGGAGTAATAATAGTATCTGCCCAAAATGGTCATTGAGAGAATTGATTGAGAGTGTGCATGTAAAGATTGCCTTCACATAGTAGAGTTATTACATATTGGCTCTTATAGTTGTTTTTAATAACTTCCCTCTTTATCAGCAACTATGATCCACAGAGATACAGCACAGAAAATCAAGGTAAATCAAATAAAGGATTTAATATATTTTCCTATACAAAGCACCTCTCACTTAAGGTAACATTCAGTTCAGTTCAGTCTCTCAGTCATGTCTCACTCTTTGTGACCCCATGCACTGCAGCATGTCAGGCCTCCCTGTCCTTGAGCAAACTCCTGGAGCTTGCTTAAACTCATATTCATTGAGTCGGTGATGCCATCCAACCATCTCATCCTCTTTCACCCCCTTCTCCTCCTGCCTTCAATCATTCCCGGCGTTAGTGTCTTTTCAAATGAGTCAGTTCTTCGTATCAGGTAGCCAAAATATTGGAGCTTCAACTTCAGTATCAATCCTTCCAAAGAATATTCAGGATGGATTTCCTTTAGGATAGACTGATTCGATCTCCTTGCTGTGCAAGGGAATGTCAAGAGTCTTCTCCAACACCACAGTTCAAAAGCATCAGTTCTTTGGCGACTCAGCTTCCTTTATGGTCCAACTCTTACATCCATACATGACTCCTAGAAAAACCATAGTTTTGACTAGATGGACTTTTGCTGGCAAAGTAATGTCTCTGCTTTTTAATATGCTGTCTAGGTTCCTCATAGCTTTTCTTTTCAAGGAGCAAATGTCTTTAGTTTAATGGCTGACAAAACGTGGTCCAGTGGAGAAAGGAATGGCAAACCACTTCAGTATTCTTGCCTTGAGAACCCCATGAACATTATATAAAGGTAACATTACTATCTTATTTAAGAGCAATCTCTCACAATTGACCTCTCTTAAACAGGTTAATAATGTTACTTTAAGTAATGTCTCAGTGACTTTAGAAAGTCAGACCATAAGGGAATTGAAAGTTACCAAAATGTTTAATTGATTCAGTTCAGTTGCAGAGTCAGTGTCTGATTCTTTGTGACCCCATGGACTGCAGCATGCCAGGCTTCCCTGTCCATCACCAAATCCTGGAGTTTACTCAAACTCATGTCCACTGAGTTGGTGATACCATCCAGCCTTCTCATCCTCCGTCATCCCCTTCTCCTCCTGCCTTCAATCATTCCCAGCATCAGGGTCTTTTCAAATGAGTCAGTTCTTCACATCAGGTGGCCAAAATAGTGGAGTTTCAGCCTCAGCATCAGTCCTTCCAATGAATATTTAGGACTGATTTCCTTTAGGATGGACTGGTTGGATCTCCTTGCATTTTAAGGGACTCTCAAGAGTCTTCCAACACCACAGTTCAAACGCATCAATTCTTCGGTGCTCAGACTTTTTTATAGTCCAACTCTTACATCCATACATGACTACTGGAAAAACCAAAGCTTTGACCAGATGCACCTTCGTTGGCAAAGTAATGTCTGTGCTTTTTAATATGCTGTCTAGATTGATTGCTTTTCTTCAAATTCTCCATTTCACTTTGTCTGACAAGTTATTCCCACAGAGATTGCACAATTACCGTAAATCTTTTACTGTATTTGGAATGCATAATAACTTTGTTCATATCACTTTATTCCTCTTAAAAATGGCAATCTGTACTGTCACGATGTTGCTTCTAGCTATTTTGCTAAAGGTAGCCCAAAAGCAAGATAATAGCAAATAACTCCTAAAGAAAGGGATTGTAAAGACTTACACAGCTCTATGTTCTCTGAGTGTAATCAATTCTCTATTTACCAATGAGTAAAATATATCACAGAGTGTCTCTCATCTGGCATAGTATGTAACCCACATATCTTCTAAAAATACCTACCTTGTTTTAAATGGACTTTCAAAAATTCAACTTTAAAACATCTCTCGATTTATCAAGTTTGGAATTTTTAACTAGTCTCAAGTTGACAGTCTTGCTGTTCCTCGCTGTGCCCACTGTTTGCTGAACCCAGGCTAGGCAAGACGGGAGAGGGGAAGCTGGAAGAAAACTCAAGGAGTCATAGGAACTGCAGACATGTTTATTCTCTAATGGTGGGTATGCCGGCCATAGCAGCAGACACTCTGTATTCTCTCCTTTCGTGGTTGACCCAGAGGACACAGCAATAATGCAGCCACAAGGGCTTTTTGAGGTGGAGCTTATATATGCTTATAGAACAAAAGTGGCCCGTGGCCAAGTAGGTACATTGTGATGTGCATGTGCAATGCTATAAGCGATCACAGCTGTTATATAACCATGCATTTAAGAAACATGGGGCAGGAATGAAAGCCTCACCACTGCCATCTTGGCTAATTTGCTCTTTCCCTACATTGACCTTTATATTATCTTATGCTTTATGAACATATTTATTTATGCTACTAGATACAATCTTGATCTAGATTATGCTGCAAAACTATCAAGAACAAAAATGAATTTTAGTTTCGTTAATACTGATACATATAGAGCAGCTGGGTATTTTTGTCTTTTCTATCAGAATAATATTATATAGTTTTATTTTGTTGTTCAGTCACTAAGTCATGTCCGACTCTTGCACCCCATGGACTATAGTCCACCAGGCTCCTCTATCCATAAATTTGGGAAAATGTATTTGATTATAGACCATGAAATTAATTAATGATAAATGACTAGAGAGTCAGAGAAAAGAAAATAGAAATAATGGGATTTCCAGTTCTTATAATAGAAGATGTAAAAATTTACTCTTGTGTTAAAATAATAAATTATTCTATATACACATATGAAATAAATGACTTATTTAATTTTTTCTTTGAAAAAATTTCTTCAGGTTTCCTGATTTCACAATTCTTAATCAAATTCATGAGACAACATGACAAAAATCACAAATGAGTTGGTTTAAAGTATTATCTTCACATGGAGTGGGAAATATCTCTTCCTTATTTTTCACATCTCCATTCATCATTTGTGAGTCTTGGAATATAGTATTTCAGTATTAGGTCTTTTAACATTTGACTTGAACAATAAGTAACTCTCTGATTCCCTATTCATCCCTGAAAGTAAGGATGATTCAGAACTGAGTTGGAACCCTGCCTCTTTTCACTCAAAACATCTATGGGCATACTTTATTTTTCATTACTGGTCTAGAAATTGACCCAAAGAATATAGCAAGTTAATTTTTTAATCTGCTTTCAGGAATAT
Source organism: Bos indicus (assembly GCF_029378745.1). Taxonomy (NCBI): domain Eukaryota; kingdom Metazoa; phylum Chordata; class Mammalia; order Artiodactyla; family Bovidae; genus Bos; species Bos indicus. Next base: position 39,722,070 of record NC_091764.1, on the reverse strand, counting down.
GATTCCTGACAGTGAATTGAAGGAAAAACTATTTCTTAAGCTGAAAATACCCAACCAAATATCAACTATTTAAAGACATTTTGAATCAACAACAGAGCCCCTGGCTTAGTGACAAACCAGGTGTATGTATTGTCTTCCCCTTGTCTCTCAGTTGGCCATTCATATTCTCAAGTTCAGTCTGAAAGAAAGCTTAAGAGGAAAAAGACAGGCATGGTCTTGGCTACAGCCAACAGGATACCTAGACAAGAAGGAAGACAATGGCTCATCTTTCAGTTCTTCCTACAATATTGCTATTCAGCCTGCAGACTTCACTAACCAGCCACTCTTAAAAGAAAATTATGATGCTGAAAACATAAGGATATGCACAAACTAATGATGCAAGGCACTAATTTGTCTCATTTGCCAAAAGACATTTAAATATTACTGGATCAGTTTTGCTGAAATATTGTGCATACTCTATTTTAAATTTATTCCAAATGCTTCCTTTGCTTACCTCAGCTAATTACCTCAATCTAATTCAGCTTCATGTTTCTAGCTCGCCCAAGCTTTTCTTATTTTTCTTATATACGGAATAATTTTTTGCAGTCTGTGAAGTGAAATCAGACTATTTGGCTCAACTGATGTCACACCTTTATTATGTTGCAACATTTTCAGATGGGAAGAATCCATGGGGTTCATGTTAAGTGTGTCCATTACTTTAGGGTTTAACTTGTACTGTTTTTCTCCTCGTACTGAACTCTTTTGGAAATACTCAAGCTTGCATGTTCTCAAAATTAAAAGGTTTTCCCAAGTTCACTTTTGGCCTACTTTGTTACTTGGCTTCACTTTACATGTTCTTATTTTTTAACTTGTTATTCTCTGTGGACACGGTCTTTGACATCCATCTTCCCTTTAGCAATCAAAACATTATATAACCTGGAAAAACTCATACCATAACCTGTTCACGTTTCTAACTTTTGTTGTATGAATTGCATGGATGGACCAAGTGCATTATGTAACCATTGTTTTATTTCTTTCTTTTCAAGTAACTGCAAGTCTCATTTTCTAGTATATTTCTAGAATATTTTTAGATTCCATCTGTTCACATTCACTTTTTTTAAAAAGTTCCCTTTGCCACTGTTTCTATTGTAAAACAATAATTGCCAAGCCCTATCTATAAAGTCACAGCTATAAGTCACAGCTTTTTCAATAGCTTAAAAGATGGAATAGATGCCTCTTGCTCAGAATTATTTGAATACATTTTATAACATTCTGCTTTTCACAATTCACCCAATTCCCAAGAATATGTTCATGCTGTTAAATGATTTCTTATTTATTCAGTGAATTCATTGTTTATTTACTTGGCCAAGAGGGAGAGGAATGTAGAGCACTGTGCCAAATGTTACTTTATCGTATACTGTATATCATATATTGTGACTGTACATATAAAATAATCTTGTTTTGAAACAAGTTTAAAAACATATCATATATTTGGCAACCCACCTCAGGATCCTCACTTGCTACTGAACTACTCTAATGAAGTCTCCTCTTTCAAATGGCTCAGAAAATTATTAACCTCTACAATTAGCCTTTGCTAATTCTTTAGTTGGTGTCAAGGATTTAAAGGACAAAGTCTGGAGCCTCTTTCATGTGTTTCAACTGATAGATTTTGGCACTATTTCAAGTACATAATTTTCTGGGAACAGTGAGGAGTCAATCAGGGACTACTTTAGGAAGTTCATCCTAAGTTATGTGGAAGTAACTTCAGGATAAATGGCAGTAAGTGGTGTTATCCTGGCGACAGAATTGCTCTGCATTCCTAAGGTTCAGAAGATGGTGAAGGAAGCTGGGGCAGGTAGGCCAAAGGGTTTCCTTACTCCATGTGTCCTGTAAGGCCTGCTTGCTACACACTTTGAAGAGTCAAACTGGAGGAAGGGGGCAGTTTGGATCTAAACTGTATTTTCAAGGTAAGTAGGGGGAATTGGTCATAAATTTTATTTCTGTTATTTCACTGCTTTCTTTCATAATCTTTTCCTTTAATCCTCCTTTTCAGGTGCCCAAATGATCACATTCCTGTTCCCAGTGGTAAAATGCTTGTGGAAGTAGAAGACAAGACGGATGGTGTGGTGCTTGAACTTGGAGTCAGACTGCCTGGTAACAGAATCCTAGCGTCCTCCTGCTGCAGAGGATCTTGAATGGCGATTCAAGTTCTCGCTAAGCGGGAGATGTCCTAAGGAGAGCACCTGGCCTTTTCCCGGCCTTTGTTGTCAGTCAACATCCCGCCTCTCTTACACTCACCTGATTTCTGGATTGTGATTTAAGAAGCCTGGCTCTGTAGATATTCAGAGTGATTTCCTTCGGCCGCAGTCACTTAGCGGATGATTTTGTTGTGGATTTGAAAGAACAGAAGCTCATCGACCTCAAACACATTTATTGAAGAACGACTGGAATGCCTGGCGATGAAGACAGCGGAAAACCCGACAACGGTCCTGCTCCTCCGGAGAGACTTTCCATTCTGGTGGAGTTGACTTCTTTCTCAACGCCTGCACTGTGCCGTGCCAGCTCTATCCAAGGACTGCTGAAGTTCACTATTTGGACAAAGGGGTCCACAGCTTTCCAGCGGATAGCTGTAATCCGACCTCAGCTCCCCTCTGACAACATTTGAAGTAATATAAACTGCAGAGCAGCGAACAGCAAAGGACTATGTAGATTGGCGGAGCGGGGAGAGGGAAGAGGAGAAGGAGCTGGGGGAATTGGGGAGAGGGGGATCCCCTGGTGGTGGCGTCTATTCGTGTCAATACGGCAGAATCAGGGGACCTAGTCGGAGCCAGAAAACTTCAAGCCAAACAAACTCTGAGATCACTCCCCCTCACCCGTTCCTCTCCCTTCCGACGAACCATCACAGCTAAGAGCACCGTCCCTGTGGTAGCTCGGGGGAGACAGGGGGCTCGGAGAAGGTGGACCCCGCATTCGTGCCCCCTTCTCCCCCATCCCCACCATGGGCTTTGCCCTGGAGCGCTTCGCCGAATCGGTGGACCCAGATTTCCAGTGCAGATTGTGCGGCCAGGTGCTGGAGGAGCCCCTGTGCACGCCGTGCGGGCATGTCTTCTGCGCCCGCTGTCTGCTGCCCTGGGCGGCGCGGCGGCGCCGGTGCCCGCTGCAGTGCCGGCCCCTGGCGCCCGGCGAGCTGTACCGGGTGCTACCTCTGCGCAGCCTCGTCCAGAAGCTGCGCATCCAGTGCGACTACCGCCCCCGCGGCTGCGGCCGCTCGGTGCAGCTGAGCGAGCTGGCGGCGCACGTCGAACGCTGCGACTTCGGCCCTGCCAGCCGCCGCCACCTGGGCAGCGTTTCCCGGCCGGACGGCCCGGGCAGTGGGGACCGGTCCGTGCGGGGGGGCTGCCGCTCAGCGCCCGGGATCCGCCGCGGCGGGGGCGGGGGCTCACGCGGGGGGTCGCCGGGCGTCTGCGGCAGAAGCTGGAGGGGGCCCGGGCCTCGGGTCTGGAGGCGGCGCGAGAAGGCGCTCCTAGCGCAGCTCTGGGAGCTGCAGGGCGAGGTGCGGCTCATCGCCCGCAGGTACCAGGAGAAGTTGACCCAGTACATGGCTCACGTCCGCAACTTCGTCAGGGACCTGGGTGGCGGCCACGACGCGGTAAGGCTGAGGGATGGGGTACCGGGGAATGATCCATCGGGGTGGAAAGGGGAACAGTGTTTTCTGGCACTCAAGATTCTTTTGCAAGGTGACATCCTTCCTCACGCAGTAGGAAACATCCACCGCTCTGATCATCCACTACTCTTACCTGTCTTGTGTTTTAGTATTGCAGTCAACGAGGATTCTCCCTTTCCCTTCTACTGGGATTGGAAGAAGTAACAGCTTCAATTCCAACTTTTCGGTGGAGAAGGAGGAATTAATAAAACTCATTTTCCCACCAGAGCCTTGCTTCACATCTTCCACTCTCCTGCCCTAACCTCTCCACCTTTTTTTATTGCACCTTTGGCCTTTGTCTGAAGCCAGTTTGAGGAGGAAAGCCAGGAAACGAGGACCTCTCTGACTCTGCCTCCCCATTGCCAGGGCGTGTCAGTCAGTCTCACACCTTTAGGTCTGAATGACTTAGTTTCTACCAAACCGCCGGTATCAGCCACCTTCTACTCAGCACAGGGACTCAGGGATGCGGGAAACCAGAATCACTTGGAGTTAAGAAATGAAGAGATGAGATTTCTTAGACCTACCGGGTTATTTTCATCACCCTAACCTTCCCTAAATAGTCCTTACGTGTTCCCGAATTTCATTATTAGTGGAATGTTGCGCGTGTGAGTGTGAGACTTGGGGAACCAAGTCAGGAGCTCACATCCATCTGCGCTCAGACTAGCCCGATGAGCTCCTGAGCTGTTTCATTTCTTTGTCGAGGCTTCTGGCCTTGAACTGTGTTCCTGGACTGCCCACTTTCCAATCGAATAAACAAGCCTCCTTGCAGCGGCTGGTGAGATGAGGCCTGTTTATAAAGCTGTTCCTTCTCTTCTGAAGGACTTCTGCACAGTGTTTGACATTGTTGGTCGCTGCCATGGTGAGCAGAGATTTAGCAGAACTTACACTCCGTTCAAGGAGCTGTTTTCATTCCCCAGCCTCCTGGGGAGGAGCAACCCAGGAGGATGCCCATCTGGGACTGCTTTGCACTGCCTCCAGCTCAGGCACCAAGATTAGAAGCTTCTGTCCTTGAACCTAAAAAAGGATAATTGAAGGGTGAGGAGCTGAGCTGTATCTAGTCTGATCAGAAGTACACCCTTATTAAAAGATTGGATTCTATTACGTTTCTTTCTTTTTTATTGTATCTGTATCTAGTTAAATTTATAAAATGGGAAGACCAGAGAGAAGCACAGAATTATGGTCTGTAATACTGGTTAAGGGTACAAGGTTTGGGGGAAGGAAGGGTTGGGGGAAAGGAGCAAGGCTAGATTATATGACAGAGAAGTCCATGCAACAAGTCAGGCTGTGGTTCTGAGAAGTGAGGAAGAACAGAGCGAGATCTGTATCTACTTACAGACTACTTACCAAAAGGCTTCTCTGTGCTGCTCAGAAATGTTTTGCCTCTACCAGTAGGGGCTGCTGTGCACACTGCCTGGGAAAAGCTCCTGAGAAAAAGTGGTGATGATGGTAGTAGCCGTGACGATGTTTATGGAAATTCATCATTCCAGAGTAATTACCAAACATGTAATTTCCTCGGATAGTTAATAATATCCATAACCATGAATGAAGCTCATAGTCTCAGACTATTTCATCTTATGTTTAAATTGGTCTTTATTAATAAGCAGATGTTGTAGATAGAATTCCTATTTGTGTAACCATTATTTGGCCATCAGGAAAGCAATGCATACTACTTTAGTTAACACAAATCCTCTCTCTCTCTTTTTAAAATTCTGCAAAACCAAATAAAATACCATTTAAAATCAGGATTACTGTAACCTACAAGACCCTGTATTTCAATAGCAATCTGAATATTACTGTTGAAAGAAATTTATAAATAATATATTATACATATAAATTTATAAATATCCTTTACATCCCTCAAGACTTTCCAAAGTGAAATTTTTATACAAAATAATTCTTAGATTATTTAACAATTTACTAAACTCATCTATAATGGAGAGGAAAAACATAGATACCTGTATAGTTGAATCAGAAATCTATTTTAAATTACAGTGGACTAAGAATTATATGCTACATTGGGATAAAAGCTGCATGTGTAAAAATACACAGCCATTTAGCCATTTTTGGAAATAGTTATTTTTCTTACATCCATGGTTTTTCCTTAAAATGCATACTTTCATTGTAAATTTAGGAAGAAATTAATCTCAAGAATTCAGCCATGCTTATCTTTAAAACTTTAAGGTTTTCTCTTTTCCAAATTTAATTTTTTTACTTTAAAAAATTTTTGATTCATGTTGATGTATGGCAAAACCAATACAATATTGTAAAGTAATTAGCCTCCAATTAAAATAAATAAATTTATATTAAAAAACAAAAAAATAAAAATAATTTTGTAGCATTTACTTTTTTTCTTTTATATTTTTAACTAGTTAGTTATTTTACCCCTTTTCTTCTAGGAAGGAGAACATAAGCCACTCACTATTGTATTGGAAAGAGAAAATGACACTTTGGGATTCAATATTATAGGAGGTCGACCAAATCAGGTAACTGATCTTGTTAATGCATAACTCGTTTCTTGTTTATAAAATAATAGAAGACTTAGCTTTCATTTGTGGATTTTGAGTAAAAAAAAAAAAAGTGATTTAATCTTTAAAATAGTGCTTGTCATCAAGTATCAGATTTCTTAATTGCAAATATTCCAGTGTAAATATTCCAGAACATGGTGAGAGTTTTTTGAGAAAAATAAGACAAAACAACAGTTAACTTTGCTACTTAAAAAAAAAAAGAGTACATTTCACATTTTATCTACTTCATATAGTCCTGTTGGCAACTTTCTTGAATAAATCTATTTCACAAAAATGTATACGCAATTTCTGCTTGATAATCTTAGGTGTATCACTTGTTCATAACTCTTATTTATTATTTCAAATTGATTGATTTTCATATGCTAACACAGACCAGTAAGTTTCTAATATATCTTGAATGAATGAAGAGTTAAAATGAATTGAAATAAGAGATAGTTGTTTTCACAATTTCATAGAAAATACCATGCTTAGGAAAGATAGTTGATCTGACATATTTTGACTCCCCAAATCAATTCCTTTATTTAACTGAATGAATAATTTTTTCTACACTGATGCCAATCTTTTTCAAAATTCATGAGTTTATAAACTCATAATAAATACTGCAGCTGCAAAGTTCTTTCTTATCCTTCAAATACTGTATCAGCTTAATTTTCATCCTCACTAGGAGGGGTGATGAAGTTTTTAAAAAATCGTATTCTTTCAATTTCCCAAATCAGCTGTCATGAAAGTTTTGCGCCCTGCCTTGCAGATGTTTTCCATGGGAACTGAACATTGTTAGCCATATGCTGTGTTCAGGCCAGGATGGCAATGACATGTTTCCCCCTTTTATTTGGCATTTTAAAAACCTAGCAACTAATGACTGCTACGTTTCTGTTTCTAGAACCGTTCCCTTTTATTATGAAAAGGTAGAAGTCTTTTTAGCATATCATTTTGTTTTCTTTTCCCCTGTTAGGTGTTTGACATTTAGATGAAACTAGGCATTTTCAAGAGCCTCTTAAAATTCATGTTAAAGAAGGCTAATAAATGAGAAATAATCTTATTTAACCTGCCATAAAGTGATGTGACATTTAAAATTATATAATTTATTATTATAGGATGTTGGGCATTTTCCCTAAATGAGTTTTGCAATGTAATTGGTGTTCTGTGACTTACTAAAATGCTATGTATGATACTGACAATGTGTTTGAGGTTTAACTAATAATCAGACTCACTGTACATGGAACCCATTCCAGAAAGCCACTGAAATTCGGAGTTGATCTTTCAGAATTTTACACTTGAGTAAATGGTTTCCCCTGTGAATAGATACAGTCAGAGCTGTATTTCCAAATGTGTCCCATTGTGAGGGTATATTTTTAGAACTATGACTACCTCTCAAACCAATTACATAGTGAGGCTGGATATGCTTTTTATTTCCTTCAACTTAGAATCTTTTTAATGGCTACACCTCTTTAGAAGTGAGATGTTTTATAAACAATATTTAGAAGCCTACTGTTATCACCTTATACATGGCTTTCCTCATAGTTTTTATGTATATGTACACAAAAACAGGAAGTAAATAGATAATCTTGTCAAAGATGTGGGATTCCTTCACTAAAGCTGCCATCTAGATTAATGACTAGTTGGTGTTAAGTAAGTTATAGTTCAATATCAAATCTCCAGTTTAGAAAGAGAGTTGCATGGTTAGGGAGGTTTGACAATGTTGCATTTACTAAATTGTTTTTTTATCTAACTTAAAATTCTGTTCACATCTTTCTCACTGCTAATGGTTTTATTTTTAATAGAATAATCAAGAAGAAACACCAATGGAAGGAATTTATGTTTCAAAAATTTTGAAAAATGGACCTGCTGATAGAGCAGATGGCCTGGAAATTCATGACAAAATCATTGAGGTAAGACAATAATAAAATACAAATAGGATTTGTGAAAGAATATTTGGACATTTTAAATTTCCAAACTTACTACTTTTCCTAGGTGTGGTACTTATTAAAGTGTATATCTCACAATAGTATTTAAGTGACCTATTTTAATTATTGGATATTGGGCTAGAAGAATGAATCACCCAAAATTTCAAAATGTGTTAATGAATGTTTCCATTTGAAAAAATTGCCTATCCCCATGAATTTTAAAGATGAGTGTGTGATTATCAAAGGATTAGTTTTTATGACATCTCAGAAAGGATGATAAATCTCTGCTGAAGAACATTTTTGATGAGTAAATATTACTATATTTAAACTTGTAATTGGTAAGTTATGTGTAGAGTTTGGAATTATTTATACAATGCCTTTCTACCATTTCTTAGTTTAATATGGTTATCTTGTTCATGTTCTACATGAAAAAAAAAGAAGCAGCTTTTTTTTCTTATTGCAAAAACTTGTTGTAAACTATTTTTTCTTCTGTACGTTATGTCTGTATTATTTGTATTTAGGGTTGATAAAGTAAACACTTACAAGTTAGTGAAATCTGAATTGTGATTATGGAATTTGGCGTCACTGCCATTTACTGACTCGGTGCTTTTGAAATGTTTATTGGTTGCTAAGTTGCTTCAGTCGTGTCCCACTCTTTGTGACCCCCTGGACTACAGCCCTCCAGGCTCCTCTGTCCATGGGATTCTCCAGGCAAAGATACTGGAGTGGGTTGCCATTTCCTGTTGGATAGTATTATTTGGCTTAACTGAAAAGTAGGTTACTTTTATCAATGGAATTATTTCCAATATATTAGTAAAGGCATAAATGAAAATTTGGAACATTTATTTAACTCCACTGTGCTTTTGGAAAAACTCTGCTTTCTAAATAATGTAATTGCTATCTTTCTGAGTGTCTGTATAAACTATCTGGATGGAGACTGTTTTTTTATTAAACTTTGAATAATGTTTTAGATTTTCGTTCATCATTTGTGCATTAAAAAGTTGAATTTCAAATAATTGCATCAAGAATGAGAGTAAAGAGTAGAGAAAAGTCTATAGTTTATGGTTGACTTATACCATTTAGAAATTAGCTGATTAGGCACTTTGGGGGAGAGAGAGGAGTTGCCTTTGGCTAAAAAATTGTGGTTTTTATCTAAAGAGGTCTCTTGTATCAAGATTTTCTCTTTCTACTTTTGTAGCCAAGAAAGTATAGAGCTACTTTCACTGATGTTATCCAGTTTGTCTTGACAATTTGCCTGGTGGAAACATTTACGTGCTACAGTATCTAAAGTTAGAATTTGTCTGTTTCTACTCATGTTTGTGCTGTATGATATAAAGGAAAGATAACAAACAAAAAGTTGTTCTTATTACTTTCTGCATTATCTCTAAGCATTTAGGTTTTTCCAGTTAATGAAAAACAAATGCCTACATATGCTTCTATTAGAAGTGCTGATGGAACTGGATATGTATATTCCATTAGCACGCATATTCACATGTACTCATAACAGAAACACATACTTGGGATTTGAAAATGATTTATTCCAACTACGCAGCAATGTAATGTATACTTCGTTGATGTTGTATGGAAAAGGAGGAAGAAGAATTTGTCTTTTATATTGTAATATAGCAAGTTTGTTAAAAATGTATTAGTTTTGTTAATGTAAAGATGTATATTTATTAAAACTATGGTTGATTAATCAGTGCATCTCTATACCTAATATTCTTACTAAATATATTTCAAAATAACCTTACTTAAATAATACAAGATAAAAAGCAAAAAGATCAATCATGGGGTTGATTGATCAATTATATTGATAATCAGTAGATCTAAATTATAATTTCTAACCAGCTGCAGTATTACTATTATTTCAGCTTGATGTGCATGTATTAGCTGCTAATGACAAGAGCTTGAAATTTATCTCGGTTCAGTTCAGTTGCTCAGTTGTGTGCAACTCTTTGCGACCCCATGGAATTCATGCCAGGCCTCCCTGTCCATCACCAACTCCCAGAAATTACTCAGACTCATGTCCATTGAGTCGGTGATGCCATCCAACCATCTCATCCTCTGTCGTTCCCTACTCCTCCCTCCTTCAATCTTTCCCAGCATCAGGGTCTTTTCCAATGAGTTAGTTCTTTGCATCAGGTGGCCAAGTATTGGACTTTCAGTTTCAGCGTCAGTCCTTCCAATGAATATTCAGGACTGATCTCCTTTAGGATGGACTGGTTGGATCTCACATCCATACATGACTACTGGAAAAACCATAGCTTTGACTAGATGGACGTTTGTTGGCAAAGTAATATCTCCACTAGTAATGTCTCTTTAATATGCTGTCTAGGTTGGTCATAACTTTTTTCCCAAGAAGCAAGTGTTTTTTAATTTCATGGCTGCAGTTACCATCTGCAGTGATTTTGGAGCCCAGAAAAATAAAGTCTGACACTGTTTCCACTGTTTTCCCATCTATTTTCCATGAAGTGATGGAACCGGATGCCATGATCTTAGTTTTCTGAATGTTGAGTTTTAAGCCAACTTTTTCACTCTCCTCTTTCACTTTCATCAAGAGGCTCTTTAGTTCTTCTTCACTTTCTGTCATTAGTGTGGTGTCATCTGCATATCTGAGGTGATTGATATTTCTCCCAGCAATCTTGATTCCAGCTTGTGCTTCATCCAGTCTAGCATTTCTCACGATGTCCTCTGCATATAAGTTAAATAAGCAAGGTGACAAAATACAGCCTTGACGTAACTCCTTTCCCAATTTGGAACCAGTCTGTTGTTCCATGTCCAGTTCTAACTGTTGCTTCTTGACCTGCATACAGATTTCTCAGGAGGCAGGTCAGGTGGTCTGGTATTCCCATCTCTTGAAGAATTTTCCACGGTTAATTGTGATCCACCCAGCCAAAGGCTTTGGCATAGTCAGTAAAGCAGAAGTAGATATTTTTCTGGAACTCTCTTGAAATTTGCCTCAGTGATAGAGATTTATCAATGAATCCTTTTTGCCAGAGTACATTGGTATTATGCATATTTTCTTTACAGTTCTATAATGAATTCATATGACCACATTTGCTGTTAAGAAATGAATTAGGTCGTATATACATTTCTGAAATGTTACCTGTTAAATAGCATGAAATAGTTTGTAAAGAAGATGATTAGAAATAAATCTCTCGTATTTAGTTGCTCAGGGATGCCATCAACTTTTTCAGAGTGAAAGGTAGTTGTGTGACCTTACTTAATATACATATTTAAATAAGCTTGTTTGTTCTTGTGCTTATATATGTGCAGAATATCCCTATGTGTATGTAAGAAAGATATAATTCTTGTCAATTAATTAGTTCATTTGCCATTATGGCACCAGTAAACTTTATAATGGGAAGCTGATAAGAAATATGTTGATTAATTTAAAATATACAGACATAAAAAAACAGATTTTATGTTAGATTAATTTTCATTTTTTTGTGCTCAGTGATTTGTTTAGTGAACTAATTTGATAATTTTTTTTCTCAGTTTTTGAATTTTAAATGGCCATGCTGATTTAAACCTAGTTCAAAAAATATATTTGTTTATGGTATAAAGTACCCAAATACTTCAAATATTATAGTACATGTGACTTAATTCACACAGTCTGACACATTACTAAATGTTTTGAATTCAGTGATATATGACTTAAATGAAAAATAGAAACTGTTCTATAATTCATTTTTTACTTAAAATATACTAAAATTATTTTGTCTAGTTAATTACTTAAAGCACTCATTATGACAGGCTTATGAAATAAATTTATAAAATAAATTTTTAAAAATCATTCATTTGAAGGAGAAGGTAGATATGTTAAAAGTTTGGTTCTACTGATAAAGAGATTTTGCTAATGCTAATAAAAATATTAGCTATAACAATTTTGTTAAAGTTTAACAAAGGCCAAAACTCCAAAAGTATGTCTTTAAATATGGTGCATTCTACTGAAGCTTAATTCAAGAAATATAAAAGAAAAATTATAGTCATGAGATAAATCCATGCCTTTCACATATTTTTCACATCAGATCAGATCAGTCGCTCAGTCGTGTCCGACTCTTTGCAACCCCATGAATCGCAGCAGGCCACGCCTCCCTGTCCATCACCAACCCCCGGAGTTCACTGAGACTCACGTCCGTCAAGTCAGTGATGCCATCCAGCCATCTCATCCTCTGTCGTCCCCTTCTCCTCCTGCCCCCAATCCCTCCCAGCATCAGAGTCTTTTCCAATGAGTCAACTCTTCGCATGAGGTGGCCAAAGTACTGGAGTTTCAGCTTTAGCATCATTCCTTCCAAAGAAATCCCAGGACTGATCTCCTTCAGAATGGACTGGTTGGATCTCCTTGCAGTCCAAGGGACTCTCAAGAGTCTTCTCCAACACCACAGTTCAAAAGCATCAATTCTTTGGCGCTCAGCCTTCTTCACAGTCCAACTCTCACATCCATACATGACCACAGGAAAAACCATAGCCTTGGCTAGATGAACCTTTGCTGGCAAAGTAATGTCTCTGCTTTTGAATATGCTATCTAGGTTGGTCATAACTTTCCTTCCAAGAAGTAAGCATCTTTTAATTTCATGGCTGCAGTCACCATCTGCAGTGATTTTGGAGCCCAGAAAACTAAAGTCTGACACTGTTTCCACTGTTTCCCCATCTATTTCCCATGAAGTGGTGGGACCGGATGCCATGATCTTTGTTTTCTGAATGTTGAGCTTTAAGCCAACTTTTTCACTCTCCACTTTCACTTTCATCAAGAGGCTTTTGAGTTCCTCTTCACTTTCTGCCATAAGGGTGGTGTCATCTGCATATCTGAGGTGATTGATATTTCTCCCGGCAATCCTGATTCCAGCTTGTGTTTCTTCCAGTCCAGGGTTTCTCATGATGTACTCTGCATATAATTTAAATTAACAGCGTGACAATATACAGCCTTGAGGAACTCCTTTTCCTATTTGGAACCAGTCTGTTGTTCCATGTCCAGTTCTAACTGTTGCTTCCTGACCTGCATATAAGTTTCTCAAGAGGCAGATCAGGTGGTCTGGTGTTCCCATCTCTTTCAGAATTTTCCACAGTTTATTGTGATCCACACAGTCAAAGGCTTTGGCATAGTCAATAAAGCAGAAATAGATGCTTTTCTGGAACTCTCTTGCTTTTTCCATGATCCAGTGGATGTTGGCAATTTGATCTCTGGTTCCTCTGCCTTTTCTAAAACCAGCTTGAACATCTGGAAGTTCACGGTTCACATATGGCTGAAGCCTGGCTTGGAGAATTTTGAGCATGACTTTACTAGCATGTGAGATGAGTGCAATTGTGTGGTAGTTTGAGCATTCTTTGGCATTGCCTTTCTTTGGGATTGCAATGAAAACTGACCTTTTCCAGTCCTGTGGCCACTGCTGAGTTTTCCAAATTTGCTGGCATACTGAGTGCAGCACTTTCACAGCATCATCTTTCAGGATTTGGAATAGCTCAACTGGAATTCCATCACCTCCTAGTTTTGTTCATAGTGATGCTTTCTAGGGCCCACTTTACTTCACATTCCAGGATGTCTGGCTCTAGGTTAGTGATCACACCATCGTGATTATATAATGAAAGGCAAATTTAGTTTTGAAGCTAGTCACCATGAGCAATCATGTTTATCAGTTTATACATGTTTACAAATCTACATTTGTTAAAATATTTATGTGTGTAGATTCAGAAAAGACATCAGTTGTGATATGTCAGTTACAATATTAGGTGTCAAAGTATCACTGGAGATTGAAAAGGCAGAAGATATTGTTAGACATTTTGAAATATCACAGAAATTCACATAGACTGGGAATTCACCAAAGTGTACATCTGAATAAAAGCATCTTTTGCATGCTACTTTTCACCCTTTCAAGGCTCAAAGGACCACAGAAGATCCTTGAGACTATCAAAGGCTTTGGCACACTTCTATGCAGGCAATACCAATACAGTCATTATCATTATGTTAGGATGCCTGAGTCAGAGAAGGCAATGGCACCCCACTCCAGTACTCTTGCCTGGAAAATTCCATGGATGGAGGACCCTGGTGGGCTGCAGTCCGTGGGGTCGCTAAGAGTCAGACACGACTGAGCGACTTCCCTTTCACTTTTCACCTTCATGTATTGGAGAAGGAAATGGCAACCCACTCCAGTGTTCTTGCCTGGAGAATCCCAGGGACGGGGGAGCCTGGTGGGCTGCCGTCTATGGGGTCGCACAGAGTCGGACGATACTGAAGCAACTTAGCAGCAGCAGCAGCAGCAGCAGCAGGATGCCTGAGGGTATGTGAGAGGGAGTTGAGAGTCAAAGTTCACTGCTGCTGTCAGCAACTACTCTTCTATTGTTATTTCTGTGATGCTGGTGGTGGGTTGCTGCTGCTGCTGCTGCTAAATGCAATGACTCTACAAGAACTTATCTCTTCCAGACTGCCAACTATACTTTGTTTTAGTTCTTCAGTGTTAGATATTCTGCATTCTCTGTCACTACTTTCTCTTCCACTAAAGTGAAAATCTTTGATGGCTATCATGTTTATTTGCCCAAGGCTCTGCATAATTTGGTGTGGCTGTTAATGCAGGAAATTTAAATGCAGATTAGAGCTAAATATTCAGGAATGCTTTTGAATCAGATCTTCAGTGAGGTACCCCTATATGTGCCTGATGGCCTAGTGTAGCTTATTGCATCATTAATCAGCCATGCTAATATGTGTATGCATAAGAAATATTTACAGGTTCTGTAGGTCATTTGTATAACTGGTGGGGAATTAGAATTTTTGACAAATTGCTATTTAATTCAAACATATTACAGAATTCATCAATAAAATATTATCACCCTCCCATGTTCTTAGAGTGTATTTTCTGAAAGAATTAGGAGAGAAATAAAGCAATCTCGTTAAATGCAAGTAAAGAAGTACATCATAATGAGTTTTAAAATCAAGATTCCATTTGTAATACATGATTATCATAATATAATTGTATATTTTAATATATCTCGAAAATTCTGTAGTTTAGTGGGAGCATGAATTCTGAAATAAGGGAGATCGAGTTAGAATTCCTGTCCTGCCTTTAAAATGTATGACCTTATATAGGCTTCCCTTGTGGCTCAGATGATAAAGAATCTGCCTGCAATGCAGGAGACCCCAGTTTGATCCCTGGTCAGGAAGATGCCCTGGAGAAGGGAATGTCAATCCACTCCAGTATGCTTGCCTGGAAAATTCCATGGACAGAGGAGCCTGGCAGGCTACACTCCATGAGACGGCAAAGAGTCAGACATGACTGAAAGACTAACACTTTCAGTTTCACTTGAATAAGCCAGCTGTGCCTCAGTTTCTATGCCATTCATACTTATTGTGTGCATGAAGTGCCAAGCATAGGGCAGGTTCCTGGAACCTGCTGTTGTGAGCCTGTGTCTCATTCAGCTTATGCAAGTAGTTTGTTCTTCAAAGCAGAGAGACAGTATAGGGAGGGGAAGGGCAGTTGTATTTTTCTTTTTTGGAGAATTCAGTCACTCCAGTTTTTAGTCATTCCCATTTCCATAGGCACCACAGTTTGAATGAGTAAATGTAGAAAGCTTTAAGTTGTACATTTCACATACTGATATAGACATCAGATGCTAAAAGGGCTGCAGGAGAAAACTGTAGACTTATGGTTTAATTCAGTCATTTAACAAGTATCTTACTAACTGCCTATATGTGTTAAGTGGCATGGTTGTATTATGGAAATAAAGAGAAATAAGGCTCATTCTCTGCTCTCAAGCAGCTCCTTATGTAGAAGGCCTGTTTTCTGTTTATACAAGGCAAGGCAGGCCTTTATGTGAAGCTGCTCTTTCAATTGCTATGAAGACAAATGGACATTATCATCTTTTCTTAGTGGAATGACACTATGGATTAATTTTAGTTTTCCTGTTATCCTAGAAGTACTTTAGCTCATTTTGAGACATCATGATATGGGATTAGTAAAAGAGTGGAATCTGTGGATGTAACATAGCATTTTGGTTTAAGGAAGAAATTCGGGCCTTGAACTTGGGTCTCAGCCTTGAAATTGAGCTGGGTTATCTCACAAAGATTTCTCAATTTTTTCTTATTCCCAGTTTTGTCCCCATAGCTATGAGGGTAACAACAGCTAGTTCCTCAAATTTTCTATCCAGTTTATCATAGTATTTTGCCAATCCACTGAGTTTCTATTATTAATAAATTCAGTTCTGTTTAAAATATTTTAAATGTTTTATTTTAGCTTACAAAAGAAAAGCTAGAAGGGTCTTTAAAACCTTGAGCTTTAGTGAGTTAAGCACTGATTTATCTGTTTTAAATTTATAAGATATGAATTTTGATTTTTGAGTGCTAAGCTTCTGAGAAAGTAAACAGGGCCACCATACGTGACTATGCAGTTCGCATACCACATAACTGCATGTGGTGTCCCTGTCAGAAAGTCTAACTGTGACTCCCATTCCTCCTTTAGTTCCCAGCTACAAAGTCTCATCGGAGCACCTCTATAATTTACTTTTATTTAGATGATTTTTATTAGGTATATTTGACATGCAATATTATATTAGTTTCAGGTATACAACACAATGATTTGATATTTTGAATATACTGTAAAAACAGTCACTACCGTTAAGTCTAGCTGAAATCGTCACCATAGACATTTATAGGATTTTTTCCTGTAATGAGAACTTATAGGATCTACTCTCTTAGCAGCTTTCAAATATGCAAGATAGCATTTGCTAACTATACTTTCCGTGCTGTTCATTACATTCCCATCACGTATTTATATCTGGATATTTTTACCTTTATATTCCCTTTGCCTGTTTCCTCTATCCCTAACTCCCCAGCTCTGAGAACCATTGAACAATCTGTTCTTTGTATCTATAAGATTTTTTTTTTAATTCTATGTATAAGTTTGATCCCATTGTATCTGTCTCTCTCTTATTTATTTCACTTAGCTGATATATATAATATATATATGTACATATATGTGTGTGTATATATATGCATGTGTGTGTGTGTTTGTGTGTATATATATACATATATGTATATATCTCACAGTTTCTTTATCTATTTATACATCCATGGATATTTAGGTTCTTTACATATCTTGGTCTTTCTAAATAATGCTGCATGCATCTTTTTGAAATAGTGTTTTTATTTTCTTTGGAAAATAAAAATTTAGAATTTATTGAATTAAATTTAAAAAATATTAAAATTTTTGAATTTTAGAATTTTTCTATTATATGGTAGTTCTATTTTTAATTTTTTGAGGAAACCTCATAATGTTTCTCATAGTGTTTTTCACCATCTACATCCCCACCAATAGTATGCAGGGGTTCACTTTTCTCTACATTTTGGCTAGCATTTGTCATCTCTTATCTTTTTGATAATATCTCTTCTAACAGATGTGAGGTGATATCTCATTGTAATTTTACATTTCCCTCTTGATTAGTGATGCTGAGCATCTTTTCATGTTCTTGTTGGCTATCTGCATGTCTTTTTTTTGTAAAAAAAAAAAAAAGTGTTTACTTCTTCTACCCATATTTTAATCAGATTATTTGTTTTTAAGCTGAGTTGTATATATTCTGTATATGTTTTGGATACTAACTCCTTATCAAATATATGATTTGCAAATATTTTCTCCCTTTCAGTAAGCTCCCTTTTCACTTTTTTCTTCTCTGCTGTGCAGAAGGTCTTTAGTTTGATATATTCTCACTTGTTTCTTTTTCTTGTTTTGTTGTTGTCAAATCCAAAAAGAATTATTGCCAAGTCCAGTATTGAGAACCATGGTGCCTATGTTGTCTTGGAGTTGTATGGTTTAAGATTTTGCATTCAAGTCTTTAATTCATTTTAAGTGAATTTTTGTTTAGAGTATAACATAGTGATCTAGTTTCTTTTTTTTTGCATGTAACTGTCCAGTTTTCCCAGCACGATTTACTGAAGCGAAAGTGGTAGGTGATCAGTCACATCTGACTCTTTGCAGTCCCCTGGATGGCAGGCCACCAGGCTCCTCTGTCCATGGAATTCCCCAGGCAAGAATACAGGAGTGGGTAGCCATTTCTTTCTCTAGGTGATCTTCCTGACCCAGGGGTCGAACCCAGGTATCCTGCATTGCAAGCAGACTCTTCACCATCTGAGCCACCAGGAAGCCCATTTATTGAAGAGACTGTCCTATTCCCATTGTATAGTCTTGACTTCTTTTTTGTACGTAATTGTATACCTGAATTTATTTCTGGGCTCTCTATTCTATTAATCAATGTGTTTTTTATATCAATACCATAATGTTTCGATTATTATAGCTTTGTAATATAGTTTGTAATCAAGGCGTGTGATGTCTTCAGGTTTCTTCACTATTCTTAAGCTTACTTTAGGGTCTTTTGTGGTTCTATGCAAATTTTAGGATTTTTTTCTATTTTTGTGAAAAAATGCCAGATTTTCATAAGGATTTCATTGAATCTGTAGATAATTTTGGGTAGTATGGACATTTTAAAAATAACAATTCTCTCAATCAGTAAGCACAGACTACCTTTCCATTTATTTGTATTCTTCATTTTCTTTCACCAATGTCTTATAGTTTTCAGTGCACAGGTATTTTACTTCTTCTGTTACATTTATTTCTAGGTATTTTATTATTTTTGATATAATTGTAAGTGTGATTATTTTCTTCATTTATTTTTCAGGTAGTTCATTAATAGTCTATAGAAACAGAACTGATTTCTGTGTATTGATTTTGTATCCTCCAACTTTACTGAATTTATTTATTAGTTCTAACCATTTTTGGTGGTGTCTTTAGAAAATTTTTTGCACAAATGACTGTCTGTATCTACCAGTTCTATATCTGTAAATTCAATCAACTGTGAATTAAAGAAAAAAAAAAAAAGCCTGAAAGTTCAAAAAAGCAAAACTTAAATTTGCCATGAACTTACAAATATTTACATAGCATTTACATTGTATTTATAATTATTACACAGCATTTACATTGTATTAGGTATTGTAAGTAATCTAGAGATGACTTAAATTATATGAGAGAACATGCATACTTTACATGCCAATACTATGCCATTTTATATATGATACTTGAGCATTCACAGATTTTGGTGTTAGAGAGGGCTGGTTCCTGGAACCAGTTTCATGTGGGTACCAAAAGATGATTGTATAAAATTATGTCATCTGAATATAGTGAAAGTTTTACTATTTCCCTTTCTAATTTGCAAGCTTTTTATTTTCCCATCTGATTGCTAAGTCTTCCAATATTATTAATATGCTGTATAAAAGTGGTGAGAGTGGTCATCCTTGTCTTGTTCCTGATCCTATAAAGAAAAACTTTAATCTTTTTAAAAATTGACTGTGCCATTAGCTGTGGAATTTTCATATGTGGCCTTTATTATGTTGAGGTATTCCCTTTGTATCTAGTTGGTTGAGAGCTTTTATCATAAGTGGATGTTACCTTTTGTCAAATGATTTTTCTTCATTTACTGAGCTGATCATGATTTTTATCCTTCATTTTGTTAAAGTGGTGTATCACATTGATTTGTGAATATTGAACCATACTTTTAAGTTTGGAATTAAGTTCCACTTGTTTATGGTATATGATCCTTTTGATGTATTGCTGAATTCAGTTTGTTGATCAATATTTTGTTGATTTTAGATCTGTGTTTGTCAGGGATATTAGCCTGTGAGTTTCCTTTCTTGTGGTGTCTTTGTTTGTTTTCAATAACAGGGTAATGCTGTCATCCTGAAATGTGGTTGGAAGTGTTCCCTCTACTTCTGTTTTTTGGAAGAGTTTGAGAGAAAGATTGGTATCAATCTTCCTTTGAATTATCATTAGAATTCACTGTGAAGCAACCTAATCCTGAGGTTTGGTTGTTGGGAGGTTTTTGATTACGGATTCAATCTCCTTACTGGTAATCACTCTGTTGAGATGTTCCATTTGTTTGTGATTCAGTCTTGGACGATTTTATTTCTAGGGATTTATCCATGACTTAAGTTATCCAATTTGTCAGTATATACTTGTTGATAGTAGGTCTCTTATAATCCTTTGTTTTTCTGTAGTATCAGTTATAATGTTACTTCTTTCATTTCTGATTTTACTTGAGTCCTATGAGTTTTAACTTAAGAACCATTTCTTTGTTTAATTGATATTTTATATTGTCTTTTTGCTTTCTATTTTAGTCTGCTCTGATTTTTGTTATTTCTTTCCTTCTGCTAAATTTTGTTCTCTTTCTAGTTTCTTGAGTTGTAAAGTTATGTTGTTTATTTGGGATATTTATTGTTTCTTGAGGTGGGCATTTATTGCTATGAACTTAATTTTTAAAGCTGCTTTTTGCTCCATGCCATAAATTTTGATATGTTGTATTTCCATTTTCATTTGTCTCAAGATATTTCTTTAAATTTCCCTTTTGATTTCTTTGTTGATCATTGGTTGTTCAGTAGCATGTTGTATAGTCTCCATGTATTTGTGAAATTATGGGTTATTCATATAATTCTTTTTACTTTTGTACTGTTTTGGTCAGAAAAGATCCTTGATATGATTTAAGTCTTCTTGAACTAGTTAAGATTTGTTGAATGACAAATTAACTATATATATATAGAGAGAGAGAGAGAGAGAAAGAGAGAGAGAGAGATTCATATTCTTTTCCATTATGGTTATCACAGGGTGAATCTTCTTTTATTCTTGTAACTACTCTATGTCTTTGGAGAATCTACTTTCTTTACATTTAAAGAAGTTATTAATAGTTATGTACTTATTTCCAATTTGTTAACTGTTTTCTGGCTGTTTTGTAGCTTCTCTACTCCATTTTTCTTTTCTTGCTTTCTTCCTTTGTGGTTTGATGACTTTCCTTAGTGATATACTAGATTTCTTTCTGATTATCTTTTGTGAATTTACAATAGCTTTTTGCTTGGTAATTACCATAAAGCTTACATATAACAATTTATATTTATAACAGTTTAAGTTGATAAAAACTTATGTTAGAATGCATCCTAAAATACTCCCCACTCATGTTATATGTTTGTGATGTCACATCATACATCTTTTTATCTGGTGAATTCCTCACCTAATTATCATAGATAATTATAGTGAGTTTTAGTACTTTGTCTTTTAATCTTCATACTAACTTTGTAAGTGATTAATTCACATAAAATGTATTTATGTTTCCCAGTGAGGTTTATATTTTCTTTTTTTTTTGTTATTAATCAACACCTTTTTTGTCAGTTTAAAGAGGTCACTTAAACATTTCCTGTATCACTGTTTTAATGTTGATGAACTCATTTTGCTTTTGCTTG
Organism: Bos indicus; assembly: GCF_029378745.1. Classification (NCBI taxonomy): domain Eukaryota; kingdom Metazoa; phylum Chordata; class Mammalia; order Artiodactyla; family Bovidae; genus Bos; species Bos indicus. The sequence goes on along the minus strand of NC_091764.1, from coordinate 39,700,695 downwards.
TCTATAAAACTATTTATTTCTCCTTTAATTGTGAATGATAACTTTGTTAGGCTGAGTATTCTTGGTTGGAAGTTTTTTTTTTTTTCTTTCAGTACTTTTAATATATCATGTGACTGCCTTCTGGCCTGCAAAGTTTCTACAGAAAAATCTGCTGATAATCTTGTGTATAATGAGTTGTCTTTCTCTTGCTGCTTTTAGGATTCTCTGGTTGTCTTTAACTTTTAGCATTTTTATTTACAATGTTGCTTAGTATAGGTCTGTTGGACTTCATCTTGTTTGGTGGTATTTGGGCTTCCTGAATCTGGAAGTCTACTTCTTCCCCAGTTTAGGGAAGTTTTCAGCCATGATTTCATTCAATAAGTGTTCTACTCCATTCTCTCTCTTTTTTCTTCTGGGACTCCTATAATGCAAATGCCATTTCACTTGCTGTTGTTTAACAGGTCCCTTATACTATCTTCACTTGTTTTTATTACTTTTTCTTTTTGTTCCTCTGTGTGAACGTCTTTGTACTGTCTTTGAATTCATTGACATTTTTCTTTCTTCTGCTTTATCTAGTCTGCTGTTGAAACATTCCTAGTATACTTCTCAGTTCACTTATGGTATTCTTCAGTTCGTTTTCATTTTTCTTGTATTTCCTATATTTTATCTGTTTTCACGGCATTCATTCATTCTTCTCTTGAGTTTTATAGTTATGATCATTATTTTGAACTGTTTATTGAGTAAATTACATATATCTGTTTCATTAAGGTTTTTTTTTTTTTTTTTTGAAGTTTTACCTTTTTATTTCATTTGAGACATATTTCTGTCTTCCTTCATTTTTCTTGATTCTCTGTGTCGGTTTCTGTGCATTAGCTGAAACAGTTACCTTTCCCATTTTTTGAAGTGTTGGCCTCAGGTAGGTAAACCTTAGTGTTCAACCTTGCCATAGCACTTGATTCTTTCCTAAACCTTTGTGATTGTCCAAGCATCCTATTTTATTTAATAGCTCCCGGTGTTGAGGGTATGCCAATACCACTTATTGTCCCAAAGGTAGGATCTCTGTCATCCCCTAGATTCAGGCTGATTGCAAGCCAGACCCCAAGGCAGCAGCATCTAGAGATTGCAAATATATACAGCCCTGTTGAACCACAAGTGTAAGCCTTGTTAGCCACCAGATCCAGGTAATGTATAGGTGTCCTTTGGTAGTAGCTGCAAAAATCAAGACATCATACTAGGATGTAAGGTCCTCTCTGAAAGATACCAATGAACTGGAATGAGACAGATGGAGAGGGCAAAGATTACATCCGTGGTGTCAATTCCCTGATAGCAGCTCTATAGGCCAATTTACATGCACCAAACCAGAAAGCCTGCCCCACAAGCCTCAGCTCCTATTCACATAACTAGGCCTCTGTCTCAGAAAGACTGGGTGTTTTTCAGTCTGCTATCTATGCAGTGCTGTGGGAATGATAGTCTGTCAAGAACTGCCTCTCCAATTGTTATAGTCCCATGAAACTGAGGAACACAAGCCTCTCCCCACTCTCTGGTTTAAACAGCCATACATTCAAGGGGTGTTCTCTGGGTGACAGCCACACAAACTGAGTTAGCAGTTATAAAAACTGGGGCACCAAAGATGTGTATAAGCTTTCATTAAGGAGTTACTGGCACACTGATGTGTTGTACAAGGAGAGGGCAAAGATGGCACTCTCTGCAAAAAAAAAAAAAAAAAGATGGTTCTGGCTGTCTTCAGTATAAACATGAGCCCCCCTAGAAAGGAAAAGAAAGAAAGATGGGACCTGCTAGCTTTGGTGAGGCAGGTGGAGAACATGAAGATGGCACCCAAAAACTCTGTGCCTGGAGAGTATACCAGCAGGTCCCTGATGGTCAGACCAACATTTTAAAATTAGGAAAGGATTGTCTTTTATGTAAAGTTTGGACAACTTTTGGCACAGCAAAGGAAACTATAAACAAAATGAAAACGAACCCTCTTACACCTTTGTTGGGAATGTAAACTGGTATAGCTACTATAGAAAATAGTATCAAGGTTCCTTAAAAAACTAAAAACATAACTACCATATGATCTTGCTATCCCACTCCAGGCCTTATATTCAAAAAAGATGAAAGCTCTAATTCAAAAAGATACATACACCTCAATATTCATAGCAGCACTCTCTAAAGTAGTCAAGACATGGAGGCAACTTAAATGTCCATAAGCAGATGAATGAATAAAGACAATATGGTTTATGTATACACATATGGTATGTGTGTGGGGTGTGTGTGTGTGTGTGTATATATAAAATGAAATATTATTCAGTCATAACAAAGAATGAAGTTATGCAATTTGCAGCAACATGAATGGACCTAGAGGTTATCATACAAACTGAAGGTCAGGCAAAGAAAGAAAAATATTCTATGCTACCACTTATGACATCCTATGATATCCACTTATATGTGGAATATTAAAAAATGATACAAATGAACTTATTTTAAAACCAGAAATATACTTAAAGTCATTGGAAACAAACTTATGGTTACCAAAATGTAAAGGGGGGGGTGGGATAAATTGGGAATTTGGGATTAATAGAGACACACTACTGTATATAAGATCGATAAACAACAAAAACCTACTGTGTAGCACAGGGAACAATATTCAATATCGTATAATAGTCTATAATGAAAAAGAATCTGAAAAAGTATATATATATATAATACATACACAGATTATATGTATTTTATATATGTATATATATATATGTATGTATAACTGAATCACTTTGCTGTATGCCTGAAACATTGTAGATCAACTGTACTTCAGTTTAATATTTTTTAAAAAAGAAGGGTAAAAAAGTCCAGGCATCTTTAAAGGGCTGTTTCTATACTGCGTCCTGGGGCAGGTGAGTCTGCACATGAGCCCATTAAGTGCCTTTTCTGTTTGCCTCAGCTCTGCAGTTCTCATGGTTATAAGTTTTATTGGTCTTCAAAGCCAGATGTTTGAGGGATCATCTTTCAGGTGCTGGTCTTAATAGTTGGTGTGCCTGATGTAGGGCTCAGCAATGGCCACAGGACTGCAAAAGGTCAGTTTTCATTCCAGTTCCAAAGAAAGGCAATGCCAAAGAATGCTAAAACTATTGCACAATTACACTCATCTCACACGCTAGTAAAGTAATGCTCAAAATTCTCCCCGCCAGGCTTCAACAATATGTGAACTGTGAACCTCCAGATGCTAGAACTGGACATGGAACAACAGACTGGTTCCAAATAGGAAATGGAGTATATCAAGGCTGTATATTGTCACCCTGCTTATTTAACTTATAGGCAGAGTACCTCATTAGAAATGCTGGGCTGGAAGAAGCAAAAACTGGAATCAAGATTGCCGGGAGAAATATCAATAACCTCAGATATGCAGATGACACCATCCTTATGGCAGAAAGTGAAGAAAAACTAAAGAGCCTCTTGATGACAGTGTGAGAGTAAAGTGAAAAAGTTGGCTTAAAGCTCAACATTCAGAAAACTAAGATCATGGCATCTGGCCCCATCACTTCATGGCAAGTAGATGGGCAAACAGTGGAAACAGTGGCAGACTTTATTTTGGGGGGGCTCCAGAATCACTGCAGATGGTGACTGCAGCCATGAAATTTAAAAACGCTTACTCCTTGGAAGGAAAGTTATGACCAACCTAGCCAGCATATTAAAAAGCAGAAACATTACTTTGGCAACAAAGGTCCATCTAGTCAAGGCTATGGTTTTTCCTGTGGTCATGTATGGATGTGAGAGTTGGACTATAAAGAAGGCTGAGTGCTGAGAATTGATGCTTTTGAACTGTGGAGTTGGAGGAGACTCTTGAGAGTCCCTTGGACTGCAAGGAGATCCAACCAGTCCATCCTAAAGAAAATCAGTTCTGAATATTCATGGGAAGAACTGATGCTGAAGCTGAAACTCCAATTCTTTGGCCACATGATGCGAAGTACTGACTCATTTGAAAAGACCCTGATGCTGGGAAAGATTGAGGGTGGGAGGAGAAGGGGACGACAGAGGATGAGATGGTTGAATGGCATCACCAACTCAATAGACATGAGTTTGAGTGAACTCTGGGAGTTGGTGATGAACTTGGAGGTCTGGTGTGCTGCAATCCATGGGGTCGCAAAGAGTCGCATACAACTGAGCAACTGAACCAAGCTGAACTGATGTGAGGCAGGAGCCCTTCACTCATCAGGGAGAAGGTCTAGGTTTTTAGTTCATACCTGATTTGGGGGATGCTTATGGCTGTGTTGTGTCTCAGCCTCTTCTACCTGTTTCAGTGTGGTTTCCCTCTCATTATCTTGATTTAAGATGGCCACTTTAGGTTTTGTTCAGAGGAAATTGTTCCATAATCATCTACAGATTCTGTGGGAAGATCTGAGTTCAGGATCTTTTCTCGCTGATGTCCTGAACCAGGAAGCTCCTATAACGTCATTGGGACTTATGTTAAAATGAGATCCAGAAATGATTTTCAGTAAAATTTTGAAATGTGCTGTATATTACTGTCTTTTGCCCTCTTTTACTCCATCAATAATCCTAGCAATCTGCTATCTTCTTTGTCATATTCTTATTTCTTTGCAGCATCCATCTTTAGGAAAGAATATTGTGAAATTCACGTATACTAATAGATATTTGAATGATGAAAGTTTGCCCTACTCTGGGTTAAATCTGAATTTAACCCAGAGATAATGTCTTCATGATTCTTAAGTAATTTTATCATTTTCACCGAACTAGCACAGTAGCTTCTTGCATAAACATTGCCTTCACCCAGTCTCTATCACTTGTAACTCAACTTGCCTACTACTGGCAGGGTTATTATTTTTTTCTCCTTTGCTTAAGGCCCTTCATTACCATTCTATTGTCAACAGGATAAAATCCTGATTTTTTTGTGAAGCAAAAACATACCTTCAAAACCTTTGCTTTTCTTTTTCTCCCCCAGTTTTCATTTTTAGACCCTCTACTGCAATCACATTAAACTTCTCCCCTTTCTTATCTTCAGGCCTCTCTACATTGATTCCTTCTTTCCCTTTTACCTGGTATTCTGACATTTCCTCCAAACTCCACATCCCTTTTTTCACCAGCAAGTCTCTGACTATCCTCAAAAATCCTCCACTCCCTGAAAGTGAAAGTGAAAATGAAGTCGCTCAGTCGTGTCTGACTCTCTGCGACCCCTTGGACTGCAGCCGACCAGGCTCCTCTGTCCATGGGATTCTCCAGGCAAGAGTACTGGAGTGATTTGCCATTTCCTTCTCCAGGGGATCTTCCTGACCCAGGGATCAAACCCAGGTCTCCTGTGTTGCAAGCAGACGCCTTATCCTCTGAGTCACCAGGGAACCCCTTCACAATTCACCAAGGGGAATTATTTTCTTCTCTCTGTTGCCAGTAGACTATTATTCCTCTCACTTTCATAGCACTTTTTATGTTTTTCTGTTTATTATTTGTTGTTCTCCACCAACAAAGGTATAGTTTCATAAGCATAGTTTCAAATTTTATTGAACTTTCTAATTCTAGCACTCTTTATGCTCTCAGCATTGTGTCTGGCAGACCAAAAGCTCTCTGTTATTTCTGTCTGAATGATGGATTAAATGAATGGATAGACCTCAAGGTCAAAATTTTAGACATCTGGACTAGATCCAGGAATTTTTCAGGTGCCAAGCAGCCAGCCCCCTGTTACATCCTATTCCTTCTCTTTACATCTTTATCACAAGGTCAGTCAAAAGTTGAAAGACTCACTTTTTAAATTTTAAAATCTCTAAGATCTAGTGTAAATGGATTAAAGGAATTGTATTTCTCAAGACTGTTTCGTCTAGCCTGTAAATAAGAAAGAATTCAAGTCTGCAACACAATGTTTCAAATTCTGTTTATGTAAATGCTTGCTTTGGACCTGCAGACATGTATGTTTGCCTTCAGATATTTTGTCATTAAATTCAAAGAGCACCGGTAAAGATTACTGAATTCGCATGCTTGTCTGCAGAGCAGATTTGCAGAAAATAGCACTGGACTGAACATGGAATCAAAAAAACCATGATTAACCACAGAGGAACTGAAAAGATGAAAGATGTTTTCAATTTTCCCAAACCTTATAAATGGTTAGGTGAAAAGACAGACTTAGTAGCTTCCTAGAGCACTGGGGAGTGGCTGGGGAAACTCTTTGAAGTTCTGATTAGAGCTGCTTGGAATAATTAACAGTAGTCCCAGCTGTGAGCTGTTCTGAGAGGCTTAAGGAACAACTCACTCAGCTTGTTGCTTGGAACTTTATAAGCCGAGTTCAAGAAAGTTATTCTTCTGTATAGTATGTGCTGTTGTACTCCAAGTAGATTCTGATGCTTTTCCAGAACTCTATACATGTATTTCTCCTTTCCTTTCTAAAAAGAATACTGATGTTGTTCTTCCCACTGCCTTGAGAAAGCATCACAAAAGCGAAAGGGCAACTGGCATGTGTTGGGTGGATTTGTTCTTCTTAACCTATAAATTATTGTGGCCACATCACAGTCCGATGTCTGTATGAAAGTTCCTTTAATTGACTTCCCTCCTCTTTCTTAAGCAGTTAAGTGTTCTTAAGAAGTTTATCACTCCTTTAATCATCAACATCTCACAGGTGATTCATTATCATCTTCAAATAAAAAGTGTCCCAAAGAATAGACATGATTCATTATGTTTAAAATATTTCAAACAATTCTATGTACTCTTGCCTGGAAACTCCCATGGACAGAGGAGCCTGGTAGGCTGCAGTCCATGGGGTCGCTAAGAGTCGGACACGACTGAGCGACTTCACTTTTACTTTTCACTTTCATGCATTGGAGAAGGAAATGGCAACCCACTCCAGTGTTCTTGCCTGGAGAATCCCTGGGATGGGGGAGCCTGGTGGGTTGCCATCTATGGGATTGCACAGAGTCGGACACGACTGAAGTGACTTAGCATAGCATAGCATGTTGCTTTAAAGGTGTAGGAATAAATCTCCAACTCATAAGATTAAAAGAGCAATTGACTGTGCTGCTCACTTTATAGGGAAATTATTATATTTCATAATACAGATCAGGATAAAATTTAGCACTGTATAGTTGGAAATCATATTTAGAAATCATTAGTTAACAAAAATGTGTTAGTCATATAAAAGGTAATCTACCCAGTTTTCTGATGTTTTTATGAGTTTGATTTTTTTTTAATGTTCCACATATAAGTGATATCATATAGTGTTTGTGTGGCGTGCTTCATTTAGCATAATGCCCTCAAGGTTCATCCATGTTGTCACAAACAGTACTTTTTTTTTTTCTTTCTTGTGGCTGAATAATTTTCCTTTATATGTGCGTGTGTGCATGTGTTTGTACGCTCTTTATCCAATCATCTGTTGATAGATACTTGGATTGTTTCCATATCTTGGCTATTGTGAGTATGTTAAAGTGAATATGTGGGTACAGATATCTCTTCAGTATCTTATTTTCATTTTTTAGATATATACCCAGAAGTGGGATTACTGCATCATATGGTAGTTCTATTTTTATTTCTTTAGAAAAATCTATATTGTTTTCCATAGTAACTATGCCAATTTAATTCATACAGAGGTTCCCTTCTTTCCACATCTTTACCAACATCTCTTATCTTTATGGTGATAGTCATTCTAACATGTATGAAGTGATATTTTATTTTGGACTTGATTTGCATTTCCCTGATGGTTAGTATTTGAGCATTTTTTCATGTACCTGTTGGCCATTTGAATTTTTCTTTGTAAAAATGTCTATTCAGTTCCTCTGACCATTTCTTTAATTAAATGGTTTGAGGTTTTTTGCTATAGTGTTTTATAAGTTCTTCAAATATTTGGGGTATTGATTTTTTTTTGTATATGTAATTGTAAACATTTTTTCTATTCTATAGGTGGCCTTTTCATTTTGATGATAGTCAGAAGCTTTTCAGTTTTATGTAGTCTCACCTGTCTATTTTTGCTTTTCTTATCTTTGCTTTTTGTGTCAAACTAAAAAACATGATTCTTAATACTGATGTCAAGGAGAATACTTCCCCCTCAGTTTTACTTTTTTAGGAGTTTTGTGATTTCAGGGCTAATTTTCAAGTCTAATCCATTTTAAGTTGACTTTTCTGATGGTGCGTGATAGGGGTTCAGCTTCATTATTTTGTTTGAGGCTATTTGTTTTCTCAACACATACTGAAGAAACTGTCCTTTCCCCATTTTATAGTCTTTCCTCTTTTGTCATAAATTATTCCTGCTGCTGCTGCTGCTGCTAAGTTGCTTCAGTCGTGTCCGACTCTGTGCGACCCCATAGACGGCAGCCCACCAGGCTTCCTCGTCCCTTGGATTCTCCAGGCAAAAACACTGGAGTGGGTTGCCATTTCCTTCTCCAATGCATGAAAATGAAAAGGGAAAGTGAAGTCGCTCAGTTGTGTCCAACTCTAGCGACCCCATGGACTGCAGCCTACCAGGCTCCTCCGTCCATGGGATTTGTGGCTTTATTTCTGGACTGTCTATTCTGTTTCATTGATCTATGTGCCTGGTTTTATGTTAATACCATGCTGTTTTGATTATTATAGCTTTGTAATATAGTTTGTAACAAAAAAGTGTGATGCTGCTAGTGTTGTCCTTCTTTTTCAATATTGCTTTGCTATTCAAAGGTCTTTTATGATTCTGTACAAATTTTAGGATTGGTTTTTCTATTTCTGTGAAAAATGCCTTTGGAATTTTGACTGGATGGAATTGCATTAAATCTACAGATAATTTTGGATAGTATGGACGTTTTAACAATAGGAAATTTTCCAAGCCATAAGCATAAAATATCTTTCCATTTATTGTGTATTCTTCAATTTCTTTCATCAATGTTTTTATAATTCTTTTTTATACCTGTTCAGTTAACTTTTTTCCTAAGTATTTTATTCTTTTTATTGAAATTGATAGTGTAATTGATTTCTTAATTTCTCTGATAGTTCCTCATTTATAGAAATGCAGCTGAATTTTGTATATTGATTTTAGATGCGAAAGTAATAGGGGGAGGTTGGTAAAAGGACACAAACTTTCATTTCTAAGATAAATGAGGTCTAAGAATCTCTAGAACATGAGCACAGTTGAAACCACTCTATTAAATAATAGAAATTTGCTAAGAGAGTATAACTTAAGCATTACTAATAAATGAATAAGGTGATGGATGTGTCAGTTAACTAGATGGTGGGAATCACTTTATAATATATATGTATATAAAATCATTACAGTGTACACTTTAACTATTTTACAATTTTATTTTTCAATTTTATTTCAATGAATTTGATAAAAAGATAATCATTTTCCACAGTAAAATTTACTACACCAGATTTACTAAATAATTAAACACACTTGAATTTCAATAGGCTCTTGTTGCTAGAAGTTCAGTTCAGTTCAGTCACTCAGTCGTGTTCGACTCTTTGTGACCCCATGAACTGCAGCATGCCAGGCCTCCCTGTCCATCACCAACTCCCAGAGTCCACCCAAACCCATGTCCATGGAGTCAGTGATGCCATCCAACCATCTCATCCTCTGTCATCCCCTTCTCCTCCTGCCCTCAATCTTTCCAGAATCAGGGTCTTTTCAAATGAGTCAGCTCTTCACATCAGGTGGCCAAAGTATTGGAGCTTCAGCTTCAACATCAATCCTTGCAATGAACACCCAGGATTGATCTCCTTTAGGATAGACTGTTTGGATCTCCTTGCAGTCCAAGGGACTCTCAAGAGTCTTCTCCAACACCACACTTCAAAAGCATCAATTCTTTGGCACTCAGCCTTCTTCACAGTCCAACTCTCACATCCATACATGACCACTGGAAAATCCATAGCCTTGACTAGATGGACCTTTGTTGGCAAAGTAATGTCTCTGCTTTTTAATATGCTGGCTAGGTTGGTCATTACTTTCCTTCCAAGGAGTAAGCATCTTTTAATTTCATGGCTACAATCACCATCTGCAGTGATTTTGGAGCCCAAAAAAATAAAGTCAGCCACCGTTTCCCCATCTATTTGCCATGAAGTGATGGGACCAGATGCCATGATCTTAGTTTTCTGAACGTGGAGCTTTAAGCCAACTTTTTCGCTCTCCTCTTTCACTTTCATCAAGAGGCTTTTTAGTTCTTCTTCACTTTCTGCCTTAAGGGTGGTGTCATATGCATATCTGAGGTTATTGATATTTCTCCCAGCAATCTTGATTCCAGCTTGTGCTTCCTCCTGCCCAGAGTTTCTCATGATGTACTCTGCATATAAGTTAAATAAGCAGGGTGACAATATACAGCCTTGACGTATTCCTTTTCCTATTTGGAACCAGTCTGTTGTTCCATGTCCAGTTCTAACTGTTGCTTCCTAACCTGCATACAGGTTTCTAAATTACCTTAAATACGTTATGGTCATCTCTGGTGGCTCAGTAATAAAGAATCTGCCTGCCAATGAAGGAGATGCAGGTTTAACCCCTGGGTCAGAAAGATCCCCTAGAGAAGGAAATGTCAACCCACTCCATTATTCTTGCCTGGGAAATCTTATGGACAGAGGAGCCTGGTGGACTACAGTCCATGGGGTCACAAAAGAGTTGGGTATGACTTAGCAACTATCGGAGAAGGCAATGGCACCCCACTCCAATACTCTTGCCTGGAGAATCCCATGGATGGAGGAGCCTGGTAGGCTATAGTCCATGGGGTCACTAAGAGTCGGACACGACTGAGCGACTTCACTTTCACTTTTCACTTTCATGCATTGGAGAAGGAAACAGCAACTCACTCCAGTGTTCTTGCCTGGAGAATCCCAGGGATGGGGGAGCCTGGTGGTTTGCCATCTATGGGGTTGCACAGAGTCGGACACGACTGAAGTGACTTACCTTACCTTACCTTAGCAACTATACAACAATAACAAGAACAACCTTATATCAACACATGAAGATGGTGTATATTAAAAAACAAAAGCAAAAGAACAGATGATGATGAATGACTGGCACAGAGGGACTTCTAAAACGACCTCCTTGGTATTATGGTGGCCTAAAGTTTTAAGAATCTTTCTTTTTAAAAGAAAGATAAGAGATTAAGATGGAAGAGAGGATGGAACAGGGGCTTTCCATATTTAGGAAGAATGCAATGAACAAATGACGAGGCAGTATTGACTATATTGTTGCTTGACAACCATTTTGGCTGATTTACATGATGAAAAATAATAGGCAATATATATAGATTCAGTTCAGTTCACTTCAGTCGCTCAGTTGTGTCCAACTCTTTGCAACCCCATGAATCACAGCACGCCAGGCCTCCCTGTACATCACCAACTCCCAGAGTTCACTCAAACTCACATCCATCGAGTCTGTGATGCCATCCAGCCATCTCATCCTCTGTTGTCCCCTCTTCCTCCTGCCCCCAATCCCTCCCAGCATCAGAGTCTTTTCCAATGAGTAAACTCTTCGAATGAGGTGGCCAAAGTACTGGAGTTTCAGCTTTAGCATCATTCCTTCCAAAGAAATCCCAGGGCTGATCTCCTTTAGAATGGACTGGTTGGATCTCCTTGCAGTCCAAGGGACTCTTGAGAGTCTTCTCCAACACCACAGTTCAAAGCATCACTGTATGTCAAATATTCTTAAAGTTGTGTAAGAGGTATTAGGAGAAGGCAATGGCAAGCCACTCCAGTACTCTTGCCTGGAAAATCCCATGGACGGAGGGGCCTGGTAGGCTGCAGTCCATGGGGTCGCTAGAAGTCGGACATGACTGAGCGACTTCACTTTATTTTTTCACTTTCATGCATTGGAGAAGGAAATGTCAACCCACTTCAGTGTTCTTGCCTGGAGAATCCCAGGGACGGGGGAGCCTGGTAGGCTGCCGTCTATGGGGTTGCAGAGAGTCGGACATGACTGAAGCAACTTAGCAGCAGCAGCAGCAGCAGCTATGGAGGTGTTAACTTATTTCATCCCCATGAAAACTCTATGATGTTGGTATAATAGATAGTAGTAATATCCCCTTTTTCCAGACAAGAAAACTGAAGCACAGAAAGATCAAGTAATTTGCCATAGTGACAGAGTAGGGGTTCTTGGGTCTGTGCCCTTAGCCATAACTAGAGACTGCTCTTCTTAAGAGTTGTTTAGGTGATTGTTAGCCATCTGTATGTCTTTTTTGGAGAAATGTCTATTTAGTTCTTTGGCCCATTTTTTGATTGGGTCGTTTATTTTTCTGGAGTTGAGCTGTAGGAGTTGCTTGTATATTTTTGAGATTAGTTGTTTGTCGGTTGCTTCATTTGCTATTATTTTCTCCCATTCTGAAGGCTGTCTTTTCACCTTGCTAATAGTTTCCTTTGATGTGCAGAAGCTTTTAAGGTTAATTAGGTCCCATTTGTTTATTTTTGCTTTTATAGGTGAGTCAAGGTAGATAATGTATGAGAAATTATTTGAATTCAGATTTTGATGAAGTTGATGGAAGGCATTGTCTGTTTGGCTAAAAAGTTAGATTTTATTACTTTGCTTACACTCCTCATTATAAGCCTTGAGGAGTCAGTAATCATTTTTTGAGCAGGAGGATAACATGGGTAATGTAATGATTAAAAGATTAGTCAAAAATTGGTTTCACCAGGATATGTAAATAGATTGAACATTAAGGTAATCAGAAAGCTTACAAAAAGGATCTGGAAGTCTTTCGGATTAAGTACCTTAATTTTTCAGTCTGTTTACACAGCTGTCCATATAGTCAAAGATATGGTTTTCTAATAGTCATACGGATATGAGAGTTGGACCATAAAGAAGGCTGAGGGCCCAAGAATTGATGCTTTTGAATTGTAGTGCTGAAGAAGACTCTTGAGAGTCCCTTGGACAGCAAGGAGATCAAACCAGTCAATCCTAAAGGAAATCAACACTGAATATTAATTATAAGGACTGATACTGAAGCTGAAGCTCATATAGTTGGGGGGCCACCTGATGTGAAGAGTTGAATCACTGGAAAAGATCCTGATACTGGGAAAGACTGAAGGCAAGAGGAGAAGAGGGCAACAGAGGATGAGATGATTGGATGGCAACACTGACTCAATGGACTTGAGTTTGAGCAAACTCCAAGAGACAGTGAACGACAGGAAAACCTGATGTGCTGCAGTTCAGGGGGTGCAAGAGATTTGGACATGACTTGGCGACTGAACAACAACAAATCAGACTAGTGGGTAAGTACCTCAGTGTCCATATGTGAGGAATGGGGGCCTATGGCAAATAGAGTAGAAAATTGCCAGAAGGTAATGAAAACCTTGTTACTTTATTCATCATACTTGGTGTCTTCCCTTGTCTTCACTCTCCTACAACATGTTCAACACCATCTTTAATCAAGAATGGTACTTGGTGCTTATTTTTAAGTAAATTTGCTATAGAAGAGTCACAAATGGTAAGTATCTAGTGCAATAAAAGGTGAGAAAGTGAAGCCAATCATGTAGCCAGTTTCCCAGTCAAGACAGGTCATTCCAAGCACTTCAAGAATCTGCTGTATTCCTCTGTTCCACCACTGTGGTTGTTCCATCACTAAGTGGTGTCTAATGCTTTGGGACCCCCCTGGATTGCAGCATGCCGGGCTTCCCTGTCCTCCACTATCTCCTGCACCCTGCTCAAGTTCATGTCCGTTGAGGTAGTGATACTATCTATTCATCTCATCCTCTGCTGCCCTCTTCTTTTGCTTTCAATCTTTCCCAGCATCAGGGTTCCGCCACTGCCTTCCTCCAAGTTTGCCTATTTTTGAATTGTGCTTAAATAGAATCGCATGATAGGTATTCTTTATGACTTCTTTATTGAACATTATATTGGTGACATTCACTGGTACTATTTCATCTAACTGTCATTTGTTCATTCTCGTTGCTGTTTACCATTTCAGTATACCACAATTTAGTTATCAGATGTATCATTAGTGGAATTACTAATTCTGGGTTATTGTAATAACTTACTCTGAATATTCTTTTGTGTATCTTTTGGTGAATATATACCTATATTTCTGACACACACGCCTACAAATGTGGTTTGTATAGGTGAGTCTAAGTAGATAACGTATGAGAAGTCATTCGACATACAAATAAATGTGTCATTTGTATGCCACAGAGTCAGAGAATGGACACACACACACACCAGGAGTATATTTGTATTTCACAGAGTCAGAAAATATATGCATAGTTACTACTGCTGAATATATTTGTTTAAATGATTGTAGCAATTTATATTCTTATCAGCAGGGTCAGAGCCAATTACTTCACATTCTTGTTAGGACTTAATATTATGTGTTTTTTAAATTTAATCCATCCAGGGAACTGGTATATACACAATCCCTTGATGTCTTAAGGGGCTTCCCTGATAGCTCAGATGGTAAAGTGTCTGCCTGCAATGCAGGAGACCTGGGTTCGATCCCTGGGTCATGAAGATCCCCCGGAGAAGGAAATGGCAACCCACTCCAGTACTCTTGCCTGGAAAATCCCATGGATGGCGGAGCCTCGTAGGCTACAGTTCATGGGATCACAAAGAGTTGGACACGACTGAGCGACTTCACTGGTTGATATCTTGAATGTTTTGGGCCATTTCAGTATCCCTTTTTGTGAAGCACCTGTTCATATTATGGTGAACTCAGAAATCCTACCTTTTCCTGCACCTTCAACACCTCACACACTGCCTGGCATGCAGTGGGCACTCAGTTGTTTAATGAATGAATTAATACATACAAGATTATAAGGATAAAGCCTATCTAGCATTACTGTCAAATCCCTATGCTTAATATATGTGAAGTGTCCAATAAAAGTGTACTACTTGGATGAAAAAAGCTTTCCTGTTTTTTTTTTTTAAACTTATCTATCATGAAGCACTTATAATCTTCCTATTTTACCCAGTTTTCTCTAGAGGAAGAAGTAATATTGTGTTTCTTTTGAAATTATCTCATTTGATCATCCCGGCATGTTCAGTTTTTAATGTTACTCTTTTTGTAGAACCAGTCTTACATTCTTTATTACAGTGTCACAAATATTAATATGATCCCTAAATAAATACTTTTGGCCTAGACACACTGTGCTCTTAACCCTTTCACCTTGCTGAATGTGGGGGTGTTATTTTTTCAGAGGCCTAATTCTTTCCAAGAGATAAGAATGATCAAAGAAAAGAGTCTTTGTTTTTCTGCTTACCCAAGCTTTGACCTAGAGGAGATTTCTTTTTATAATCCAGAACTTTACAAAGCATATTTCCTCTTAGAGCAGTTTTATTTATTTATTTATTTATTTGGGGGGGTGGTGGTCCAAATTAGAACTGTGGGGCTGTCAGAGCCTACTGATTCAGAATTAGGTCATTGAAACATACTATGTTAGCTCTAAGTTAAGAGGTTCCCAGGCATACATATGGTAATATAGAATCTTAAAGCTGAAAGAAATGATTAGTTGAGGATTATTATGTTAAGTGAACTATTGAAAAATGATTTTTATTTAGAAATTTAAAATGCTGAATACTCTAGCAATATTTTACATATCTAAATATTTTATAAGGTGGAAACAAGAGCTATCAAATAAATTATTTGACTATAATTCATACATATATTTCCAATACTATAATTTATACATGTATTTCTGACAATTTATACATATAGTTCCAATATATATATATAATTTATGCACATATTTGACTACAGTTTATACATATATTTCCAATATTTCTCTCATGAAAGAAAACTCAAAAATATGTATCAACACATAATATAAATTTTGTGACAGATGGCTGTTTATACCCATCATAGTAATGAGAACAATGATTATAAAGCTTAATAATAACCCTAACATTAAAAGAGTCCTTATTGTGTGCTAAACGCTGTGCTAGGAGTTATATGTAATAAATAAATATATTAGTGCAATTAAAGAATGCCAGCGAATAACAACAGTTTAAACTTTATGAGGTTAAGTTTTATCATAATCAACTTTATTATGTTCAAGGAAAAAATATGGATTGGTTTATTTGGAGGACTATTAACCATAAACTAACATGTATTGGAGACCTGGGGAATTGATAGTTCTGATAATTCTTGAAAGCAGGAAACAAAAGTTCCTGTTAATGATGGTATTAACCAAGTATACTGCTTAACAAAAAAGCAGGGAAATACAATTATCATTTTTTTTCTTTGTAGTATATAAAGTATATAATAATTTTTGTTATTAAAAGATCACAAAACAGTGGAACAGGTTATAGTTTCATCCTTAGCTCAGAATTTCCTGTGTTTTGTTTGTTTTAAACTTTGCATGCATTGAATTGATGCGCAGAATTTCCTCTCTTCCCAAGATCCAACTGTTAAATTCCAAATTTGTAATGTACTAGAGGCATCTGACCTGCTAAAATAGAGGTCTTTAATTATAAGCTTTATAATAAAGACTTTACTATGTGGCTCAAGAGAAATCCCAGGAATAACTTGAAGAGAGATTCCTGCTTTGAAAATGTGATTTCCAAATTTTAATACTTCTACTGTCCTTCCAAATGATTTTTTTTTAACTGAAGAAATATGTGGTCCAATCTATATGCCATTACTCATTCCAAGAGATTTTCACTGAAAATGTCAAAAATATTTGTTTTGTGTATTTTTAGGGATTGGCTTTTATCTTTGTCATTGTCACTTATTTGATCAGTAAGTGATGAAATTTTACCTTTTAGAGGGACCATAGCCTGAGGTGTTTGTTTTTCATCTTTTACCATATTTGGATTAATTCTTGACATGGAAGTGGTTTTGTAATATAAATAACTAAGAAGAATGTATGATTTTTGTTTTTTAATAAAAGTTTGAGCCTTTGGATATGTAGGAAACATGCTCTGTAGTTCTTTTCCCTCCTTAAAAAGAATTTGATAGTAAGATGCTTATCTTTATTCTCTGGAAAAGAGGCCATGTTAAGAAAAGGAAGTGGAAACTGTTCATTTTTCCCAAATATTTTTTCTTATTCTTTATGTTTATTATGTTGTTATAAAAACAAAGATTTTATAGAAGGTTTTCATGTCCAGATTTTCTGGAAGATTTCATGAAGATAATTAATCCTTCACTTTCATTTTTCATGCTCTAAATGTTTAAAAGTGTGCAGGTTAAATTGTAGGAGGTTGAGAAGGTGCCTAAACCCTGTGAATTTCCCTAAGTTTATTAGTGCCTGCATGCACTTGTGTGTGTGTGTGTGTGTGTGTGTGTGTGTGCGCGCGCGCGCATGAGCATGTGTTTCCTCTCTCTTTGCCAAGTCTGAAAGTAATGTGTCAGCACTTTGATTCATTATAAAAATAATTTTTTTTCTTTATTTTGGAAAGAGCTCCAGGGATGCAAATGAGTGTCTAAGTTAATGAACTATAAGAAAGAAGTGGTTTGTTTTGAGTGGAAATGAGTTTAAAAAATCAGCAGTTACTTTGTTAGGGTTCTAAAAGGTCATTTGGATACAGATAAAATGCAACTTAAAATTGGATATCACTTTATCAACAAGTATAATGTTAGTAGTATGTTTTCTGCTGAAAGTGTTCAGAAACAATGTAAATATTGTTTCACATTAGTATTGGTATTGTTTTGGAGGGCAAATATTAAAATATATTTAAAATCTTGCAACATTCTTAAAAATGCACTAGACACATTATACTTTTCTGTATTTGTTGCTCATTTCCCGTGGTTGGTGGCTGTATTTAAAATATCATTATGAAATCTATGTAAGAAATATTTTATTTGTATGCAGTTGTTGAAAAATGAAACCATAGTATAAAAAAATGCCATTTAAAATTACTTTTTCTTTTGAAGGAGTATTCTTAGGAATTCTGAAAGCCAAGTAGAAATGTGAATTTATACAGTGCTCAAAATACAAGGCTTATTATGTTTTTTTGTGTAGTTCCTGGTATTGATTGGTACAGTGGATTTTGCTTAAGGTTTAAAGTCCTATACTACCTAAATCATTTTAAGATTTCAAATCCTTTTTCCAGAAGAAGCTAAAGTCCAAAAATTAGTTAACTCATTTTCATTCTGAAACCCTGAAATCTATTTCTGCTAATTATTTATAGTTCTTTTCTCTGTGCCAGCCCATTATTCAAGTATAAGCTCTAAAACATTCCAAGTTTTACACATAACTTATGTTTATACAAAGTCAAGTAGTACAAATAATTCATAATTAAAAAAATAAAAACTAATATTTTATTCCCTTAGCAAATACATACGTTATTGCCAATAGTCCCAATGCCCTTGGTTTTTCACACAAGGGTACTTTACAAATAGTCACCTTATTAAAAGAAGTGAGAGTAGTTCTTTGGCCCTGAGGGGAAATAAATCACAGAATGTGGAAGCTTCCTGGATTGGAGATTGGGGTTTATTGTTATTTAAACTATTTAGCAGGAAGATCCCCTGGAGAAAGGCATGGCAACCCACTTCAGTGTTCTTTCCTGGAGAATCCCATGGACAGAGGAGCCTGGCAGGCTACCATCCATAGGGTCACAAGAGTTGGACACAACTGAAGCATCTTAGCATGCAGCACAAACTATTCAGGGGCCAGCCCAGTTCTGAGATTGTTCTTAGAAGTTAACTTTAGATTTTATTGCTTTCATTCATTTTAAGAGAAAATCTTTTATAGAATATAAGAGAACGTTGTTATGTCTTCTGTATTTGTCTGTTATTTTTCTTTCTTTCTATCTGTATTATTTATAGAAATCCTGGGTAGATCTGTTCTCTCTAGTCATTTCTGTGCTGTTGAAGAATCTTTCTCTAGTGTGGTTATGTAATAATACTATTAGCATGAGAAATGCTAATCACTTGAACAGAGAGATATAATCTTAATCAAAAAACTATTATTCTGAAACTGCAACCCTAACAAAATCAAAAGGAATACACAAAGAAGGCCACCTGTAGACTCTTTCCACTGATTTGATAATTGGATGGTTTAGGCCATAGACGTAGAAGCCTGGATGTGGGAAAATGGAATGGAATTTGATGAGCTACCTGAAGATCAGTGTAGGCAGAATAAAATCCTCTTATTTCAGCCAAAATCAAAATGAAAATATAGTTTTAGGAAGTAGTTTTTAAATTAATTTATTTATTTTAATTAGAGGATAGTTACTTTACAATATTGTGGCCATATGTAAAATTGATAGCCAGTGGCAGTTTGATATATGACACAGGGAACCCAAAGCTGGTGCTCTGTGACAGTCTGGACAGCTGGGGTGAGGAAGGAGGTGGAAGGAAGGTTCAGGGAGGAGAACTGTAGTTTTAAATGAGAGCAGAAACCCACAAAAAGGACATTAATTACTTTTCTGTTAGGGTCTCACTTTTTATTAATCCTTTAAAAAAAATTTGTATGTAGACTCTTAAAATCAGTATATACATCTTAAGTCTAAAGAAAGCATCAGTTGCTATTTTTCTATTTTCTTACATACTGCTGTACCTTAAAATAGAATAAAACTTAATGGGCAGTCTATCAGTCAGCCTAATTGTGAGGGAAGTTCCATCTGATATTAATTGGATTTTGCCTTAAACCAGTACATGTTCCAAAATCTCTGTGGCATATAACTAGATTACATAGTTATAATAAGAACATGAACTCCTATACAGAAATTTAAGCACATGTGTTGCTCAGATCAAAATATTGCTGTCAAGTAGATTTATTATGATGCCAGTGCAATGGTATTTTTCTACCACCTGTTTTTAGTGTTTTGCTTGTTTTCTTTCTTGTTGTTTTTGTTTTGCTGAACTAGTAGTTCTTAAAAGAAGGTTTTTGTTTCAGTTCAGTCGCTCAGTTGTGTCCGACTCTTTGCAACCCCATGGACTGCAGCACGCCAGGCTTCCCTGTCCATCACCAACTCCCGGAACTGGCTCAAACTCATGTCCATCAAGTCGGTGATGCCATCCAACCATCTCATCCTCTGTCATCTAGTTGGTGGATTTTTCCTACTATTCATATTTATTTTATGTCATTCTGAATACCTATGCCCTATAAATATGGAAAGATTGACATCCCTACAATATTTTTGGTGTCTTTATATAAAAAATAGCTGTCTGAAATAAAAAATAATGCTTTCTTTTACAGTATTTATTATATAATTTTCTTTTTTAAAATATTCATATTCTCATTCATTCAATAAATATTTACTTAGCTTCTCCTATAAGCCAGCTCCTATGCTGAGTACTAGTTATACTGCACCTAAGGAACTGTAATTACGGTAAAATGATAGATAGAATTAAAAGTAGGTTACAAATTGTAGCAATATATGAAAGAAAAGTTCAAGATGTTGTCTGAGGAGATAGTGAGGGTGAGGTGAAGGTGGTTTTTATTTGAAGCACTGATAGCTTATGGTGAACCGGGTCAGATTTGTGACCTGTGAAGAAGATTTAGCTTCAGGACCAGAGACAAGGCTTGATCACTCAAGAGCTTTTGTGTAGCAGAGTTTTATTATAGTAAGAAAAGGGACAGAGAAAGTGTCTGCCATAGACATCAGAAGGGGGACAGAGAGTGACCCCTCGCTAGTCTAAGCAAGGGAGTTATATACTTTTTTAATTGGTTATTACAATAAATCAAAAGAGTGTATCAAGGTTGTAAAGATCTTACTAGACCCACTCCCACAGTTTACATTTTAAAATAACAAGATTAGAACTTAACAATAGAAAGATTTTACCAGACCCACTTCCATAATATGCATTCTAAAATATCAGGATTAGTCAGAGGTTTTCAGGAAGGAGAAACTGTCCTCAAGCAGGATACATTGTAGTTATATAATCCTTCAGTTCAGTTCAGTTCAGTCACTCAGTCACTCAGCTGTATCCGACTCTTTGCGACCCCATGAATCGCAGCACGCCAGGCCTCCCTGTCCATCACCAACTCCCGGAGTTCACTCAAACTCATGTCCATGGAGTTGGTGATCCCATCCAGCCATTTCATCCTCTGTCATCCCCTTCTCCTCCTGCCCCCAGTCCCTCCCAGCATCAGGGTCTTTTCCAATGAGTCAACTCTTTGCATGAGGTGGCTAAAGTTTTGGAGTTTCAGCTTCAGCATCAGTCCTTCCAAAGAACACCCAGGACTGATCTCCTTTAGGATGGACTGGTTGGATCTTCTTGCAGTCCAAGGGACTCTCAAGAGTCTTCTCCAACACCACAATTTGAAAGCACCAGTTATTCGGTGCTCAGCTTTCTTCATTGTCCAACTCTCACATCCATACATGACCACTGGAAAAACCATAGCCTTGACTAGACAGACCTTTATTGGCAAGATAATATCTCTGCTTTTCAACATGCTATCTAGGTTGGTCATAACTTTCCTTCCAAGGAGTAAGCGTCTTTTAATTTCATGGCTGCAATCACCATCTGCAGTGATTTTGGAGCCCCCCCCCAAAAATATGTATATAATATATAAGCTGATGTATATAAGCGAAATATATATAATAATATATAAGGATTATATATAATCCTTAGTACAGAGTTTAATCTGAGTTGTTTGTTGTGTAATCATCAGTTTCCAACTTAAAGAAAAAAACCTTTTATGTGACTAAGAAATGTAAAGGAAAAAAAAAAGATATTTGTCCTTTCCGCCTCCTTGAGAATTCCAGACCCCTGTCTCCTCTTTTAGAGCCCCAGACCCCTCTCTCCTCCTCAGGGACCCCGGACTTCTTATCAACTGGCCTAGGAATTGACTCTCTCAGCGACAAGGAAATCTTTGAGGAGTGGTGTTTATAGCTTGAAACATGAATAAGTGTTAAGCAAAGATTGGGAGATAGAGCTTTTTAAACAGACAGATGGGCATGCACAAAAGCTGTGAGATGGGAAAAAACTCAGTGTACTATAGTAATTGAAAAAAACCTTGGGAGAATAATGGCTCTTAGTGAGGGTTGGAGCATTTTGAGGGGGCTACTTCCTGTAGCCTCTCACATGAAGAGTGACCATACATCTAGGCTGCCCTGTAGAACCCTTTTGATCTGGCCAAAGGATTAATGATGCCCCTACTATCCAAAGTGCCCAAATTTAATACTAAATTATATGGTCACCCTATTTATAAATGTTTCCTTTAATCCTAAGAAAAATAGGAATCCATTAAGTATTTAAGTAGTAAAGTGCAAAGGACAAATTAGCATTTAAAAAATTATTCTGGTTGCAAAGTTGTAGGTTTTGTTGTTCAGTCACTAAGTTGTGTCTGAACTCTGTGACCCCATGGACTGCTGCATACCAGGTTTCCCTGTCCTTCACTAACTCCTGGAGTTTGCTCAAACTCATGTGCATTGGGTTGATAATGCCATTCAACCATCTCATCCTCTATCATCCCCTTCTCCTCCTGCCCTCAATCTTTCCCAGCACCAGGGTCTTTTCTAATGAGTCAGCTCTTTGCATCAGGTAGCCAAAGTATTGGAGCTTCAGCTTCAGCTTCAGTCCTTCCAATGAATATTCAGGGTTGATTTCTTTTAGGATTGATTTGTTTGTTCTTCTTGCAGTCCAAGGGAGTCTCAGAAGTCTTCTCCAGCAATGCAGTATGGCTACAGAAAATGAAATTTAACCATCATTCTTCTTTGCTTGTGGAAATACACAAGTGCGTGCATGCTATTGATTTTTTAGGGAGAAAGTTGACTCAGCATCTTGGTGGTGGGGGGCGGATTTTTATTTTTATTTCTAGGAGCAAAGTATTTTTAATGCTGAAACTAAAGCAGAATTAGAAACTTGTGGTGAAAATATAGACTAATAGAATTGTTGTCAATTACTCTTATTAATCAGTTAATTAATCAATTAAAACAAATTCAGTTATTATAAATAAAAATTTCGTCTCTCCTACTAATCAGTTAAGATTCATTTCCATGGGCCAGATTAATTAGGTACAAGTAATAATTATTAAGCATCTCATATATGCAAAGTTTTGTTCTGTGCACTGTTGGAGAAATAATGAGAAATTAAAAAGCAGTTCTTGATATTGTTGTAGAGATTATCTGAAGGAGGAATAAGAAGAAATACAAACAACTATGATGAAAGTTACTATATAACAAGTAACAAGATAGAAAGTGCTGAGGATGGCAGTTTTTACAGGAAAAAAAGTAAAAGATGGAGTTTAAAGGACTCACAATGATTCCATATGAACATTTAAAAGATGAGAAGGTTTCAGAAGCTTGTGTCAGTGTTTGCCTTGAATACAAGCTAGAGATAATTTCTGAAGTGTATTTTAGCTTCAGATTTTTGTGATTTGAAACCAGGGAAAACTTTGAGTATATATTTCTTTTGTTTTTTTTTTAATTAAAAAAAAATACTTTTTGCCAGATCTCAAACTTCCATAATCAGAAAATTAAATTTATGTTGTACTTGCATTGGATTTTTAAATAGTAGGTATTAATTAAGTAATTATTCTAGGCCTGCTGATCTTATCTGCTCATTTGTAATTCATCTCAGAACACAGAACCATATATTTATCATTCCTTTTTTTCTTTAGGAAATATTGAATCAAGCATGAAATTTGAAAAAAAAAATCACTGAGTCAACATGGAAGTTCAAATTAATGTCTTTTTATTATTCTTAAAAAGGATCACCACCCTAAATAATATTCATGGTAAATGCCTTGCCTCATAAATATGGAAATCCATCTTTATCTCATGAGGAAATCAACTGCTCAACATCCTCTCCTTCTCCAAACAAACAGGCCAATTTCAGTTTCTTCCCTTCACCACAAACATTCCTTGCATGTTCTTTATCATTTACCTGGGCATAATCTGTAGTTCTGAAGCTCGTTTAAGTAGCAGATAAGGCAGAACTGTGTCTTGGTTTTCAGTTTAAGCTCAAGTGGCTCACAAAGTTCAGGTCAGGGACCCAATTCAGAGCAATTCAACTAATCACCTTTTAAAAATAATTTTATTTGTTTATTTATTTTATCTTTTGCCCTGCTGGGGCTGTGCTGGGGCTGCCGCATGGGCTTTTCGTTAGGGTGGCTTCTTCTGTTGCAGAGCAAGGGCTCTAGGACACGAGGGCTTCAGAAGATGCAGCGTGTGGGCTCAGTAGCTGTGGTTCCCAGGCACAGGCTTAATAATTTTGACGCATGGGCTTAGTTGCCCTGTGGCACGTGGGATCTTCTCAGACCAAAGATCAAATGTGTGTCCACCGCACTGGCAGGCAGTTTTTTTTTTTTTTTTTTTAACCACTGAGCCATCAGGGAAGCCCTCAACTAATCATATTTTGTCTTTATTTCAAGTTTATGCAGAGACCAAAAAGCTGCTCTGGCTGGGCTGACGTCCTCGTGCCTTGAAGGGCCCTGCACTTGTTTCGGTGCTCTGCTGACACCGTCTGGAGATTCTTAACACTTTTGAGCTGGGAACCCTGTATTGTCAAATTGTTCTGGGCTCCCCTTACTGTGGTGGCAGAATTTCAAAGCTGGATGAAAGTACCAAGGTACTGTCATTTTTTAGCACGAAGAGGAAAATAACAGATTTTTGGAGACCCAGTCAGTTGACATGCCAAATTTTCCCTGGCACATTCCAATTAAGAGAAAATATTTATATGTGCAATAGTCAAAGAAGATACAGGCAGATTTGATCAGTTCAACAAGTACTTCTGATAGCCTGAAGGAAAATGATTCTCTGTGTAAAACTAAGACCATTTTCCCAGCCCTATACCAGGTCCCTTCTTCTTTTGTTGTTTTATCTGTTTGCTTCTCTTTTTAAAATATTTATTCTTTTAGTTGAAGGATAATTGCTTTGCAATGTTGTGTTGGTTTCAAACAGGATCCCATCATGATTATATATACATATATATATGTATATGTATGTGTGTGTGTGTGTGTATATATATCCTTCTCCTCTTGAGCCTCACTCCCCATTCCCATCTCTGCTTTCTAAATTCGTTCTGTCTCCTTCCCCCATTGTGTCCACAAGTCCATTCTCTACATCTGTGTCTCCATTCCTTCCCTGCAAATAAGTTCATTAGTACTATTTTTCTAGATTCCATATATATGCATTAATATATATTTGTTTTTCTCTTTCTGACTCACTTCACTTGGTATAACAGGCTCTAGGTTTATCCTCTCATTACAACTGACTCAAATTCATTTCTTTTTACTGCTGAGTAATATTCCATTGTGTATATATATATATATATACATATATATATATATATATATATACATATACACACACACCACATCTTCTTTATGCATTCCTTTGTTGCTGGACATTTAGGTTGCTTCCATGTCCTGGCAATTATACATAGTGCTGCAATGAATATTGGGATACATGTGCCTTTTTGAATTGTGATTTTCTGCAAATATATGTTCGGTAGTGAGATTGCTTCTCTTTAACGATCCACACATTGGGTATTCACTGGTAGTTCAGTTGGTAAAGAATCCTTGTACAATGCAGGAGACCCTTGTTTGATTTCTGGGTCGGGCCGATCCTCTGGAAAAGGGAAAGGCTACCCACTCTGGAGAACTGCAACCAGCTGGACATGACTGAGTGACTTGCACTTTCACTTTCAATGGTCCACACAAACCACAGCCATCCTAGGCATTCTTAGCATGGGCTGCCAAGAAGATAATGCCTGTTTTCCAGTTTTCAGAGTTCATTTCTGTGTCCTCAAGATCCTTCTAAATCCCATTAACTTCTTGAAGAAAGGATGATGGAGGCCACCTCATTATTCCTACAAACTTCCCACAGTGCACTGCCTTTGCAGCCCAGATGGAAAAGGACTTGGGCAAGTCAGCTCTCAAAGGGCTGATATTCTGTGAGAAATAATTTATCCCCCACCCCCCTTGAAAGTTTTGATAGAGGCAAGCTTAAATGCAATTACTTTATCTTCCCAGAATTTAGTTTGCTTCTCTAGCATAAGGAACCTGTTGAAAGGGTTAAGTCAGTTTTAGAAGAGTAATCATTCTTTTGTCTGAATTGTAGAAATGATTAAAGCGAAAGCCCAATTTCCTTTTGTGTTATATGAATCTGTACTGTTTTGGCTCTCACTATTTCATTTCATTTCCCCTTTGGTTGATAGCTTTCTATTTCATCAGAGGAGGGCAGGATAAAGTAGATGGGACACAGAACAGCAATACATTCTAAGAGAATTAAAACATGTCAAAGGCAGAAGAATGGATCAGAGCAGACCTGATCGCTGATTTTTAAATTGTTAAAGGTTGTTGTTCTTGTTCAGTCGCTCAGTTGTTTCTGACTCTTTGTGACCCCATGAACTGCAGCACGTCTGGCTTCCCTGTCCATCACCAACTCTCAGAGCTTGCTCAAACTCATGTCCATTGAGTGATGGATGGTGATGCCATCCAACCATCTCATCCTCTGTCTTCCCCTTCCCCCGCCTTCAATCTTTCCCAGCATCAGGGTATTTTCTAATGAGTCAACTCTTTGCATCAGGTGGCTAAAGGATTGGAGCTTCAGCATCAGTCCTTCCAATGAATATTCAGGGCTTATTTCCTTTAGGATTGACTAGTTTGATCTCTTTGCAGTACAAAGGTCTTCTCCAACACCACAGTTCAAAAGCATCAATTCTTTGGCACTCAGACTTTTTTATGGTCCAACTCTCATATCCATACATGACTTCTGGAAAAACCATAGCTTTGACTAGATGGACTTTTGGTGGCAAAGTAATGTCTCTGACTTTTAATATGCTGTCTCACTTTGTCATAGCTTTTCTTCCAAGGAGCAAGTGTCTTTTACTTTCATGGCTGCAGTCACCATTTGCAATGATTTTCCAGCCCAAGAAAATAAAGTCAGTCATCGTTTCTGTTGTTTCACCCTCCATTGGCCGTGAAGTGATGGGACCAGATGCCATGATCTTTGTTTGTTGAATGTTGAATTTTAAGCCAGCTTTTTCACTTTCCTTTTTACTTTCATCTAGAGGCTCTTAGCTTTCTCCCATAAGGGTGGTGTCATCTGCATATCTGAGGTTATTGATATTTCTCCCTGCAGTCTTGATTCCAGCTTGTGCTTCATCCAGCCCCGCATTTTGCATGATGTACTCTGCATATAAGTTATCTCTCAGTCGTGTCTGACTCTTTGGGACTTCATGGACTAGCATCCACTAGTCTTTTCTGTCCATGGAATTCTCTAGGCAAAAATACTGGAGTGGGTAGCCGTTCCTTTCTCCAGGCAATCTTCCCGACCCAGTGATTGAACCCAGGTCTCCCATGTTGCAGGCAGATTCTTTACCATCTGAGCCACCAGGGAAGCCCATAATGTTAAATGTAGAAGAGTTCAATCCACAGCATAAATTTGCTGTAATCACAGGTGTAACACTTACCTCTGATGTTTGTCTTGCATCAGGCACATTTATTTCAACATATTTTTAAAGGGCAAGATAACTGCTTACAATATAAAAATCTGATGGTTAGTGTGGAAGAATTGACACACCCTCTATATGGAGAGTTATGCTGTCCCAGTAATAAGGAGTCAAATTGAGAAGTCATTCCTAATCAGGGACTCACTGTCAGATGATTTGGTTGTATCTGCTAAAGCAAAATAATATAAAATAAATTTATTTTTTTATCATTAACTATAGCTCATTTCCAGCAAATATGCATCACTTATGAAGGTTGAAATATGCTCAAATATCTTCCATCCATTACTCCTTACATAGTTTAATTTCTACTCCTTTATGGCAAATTCAAACATCTGACTAAAGGTGAATAAATCTTAAATTAACTGTAGAAATATTTCTTAAACCTTAAGCAGGTATCTAGGAATAATAATACTATTCAGATGGGTGAAAATAAATGCTGCTTCATTCAGTGTACATTACAGAGGCTTCTTTGTGTACAGAGATACAGCCCATGTCTTGCAAGAGTCAAGGTCATCAGAGAATTATAGCACTGGTTCCTCAGTGCTGTGATAGGAGCTGAGAGAGGGTGAAAGTATGTTCTAGTTCTACTGGAGAGGATGGAAAGAAGCTGAGCAAGAACTGAAGAATGTTCCTGGAGAATGTGACCTCTGACCTGCATTTTGATAATTGAGTAGGGGTTTCCTGGTGACTCAGAGGGTAAAGCGGCTGCCTGCAATGCAGGAGACCCAGGTTTGATCCCTGGGTCGGGAAGATCCCCTGGAGAAGGAAATGACAACCCACTCCAGTTCTCTTGCCTGGAAAATCCCATGGACGGAGAAGCCTGGTGGGCTACCGTCCATGGAGTCGCAAAGAGTCAGACACGACTGAGCGACATCACTTAAATTAGAGTAGGGGCTGGGCTTTCCTGGTGGCTCAGCTGGTAAAGAGTCTTTCTGCAATGTGGGATACCTGGGTTTGATCCCTGGGTTGGGAAGATCCCCTGGAGAAGGGAAAAGCTACCCACTCCAGTATTCTGGCCTAGAGAATATCATGGACTGTATAGTCCATGGGGTCGCAAAGAGTCGGACACGACTGGGCAACTTTCACTTTTCACGTAGGTTAGAGAAGGGAGTGGCAAGGAGGAGAAAGCTGGGTAGTCTCAAACCTCACATTTACTCCAAATAGTATCTTTTGTATAGATGTTTTATTTTTAAAGTAGAGATCAAGGACAAGAAGTAATCTAGTGGGATGCACTAGAAGTTGAAATGTGGTACTCTTAACAGTGGGAGTTAACTTCTTTCCTAATTGATTGTAACCTTGCCTATGTCCTCGGTAATCTGAATGTTAAATGGTGCAGATGCTTAACAGAAGTTGGTTTATGTATTAGATGAGATGTGAAACCTGCTAACAGAACTTGTCTTGAGGAGAGACAAGTTTACTGCTACGTTTTACAGTAATTCTTCAGCAATTTACTAGTCTGGAGGTGACCTTCACATGATATTTAGAAATTAGCTGTAAGCATATGCTATTTTTTTTAGAAAATGGATTTCTTTTTAATCTTTTAATGACTATTTTAAAGCTATCTAATAACTTCCAAAATTTTCATGCTAAGTCAATTCAATCATGTCCAACTCTTTGTGATGCTATGGACTGCAGCCCACCAGGCTCCTCTGTCCATGGGGATTCTCCAGGCAAGAATACTGGAGTGGGTTGCCAGGCCCTCTTCCAGGGGATCTTCCTCATCCAGGATCGAACCCAAGACTCCTATGTCTCCTGCATTGGCAGGCAGGTTCTTTACCACTAATGCCACCCAGGAAGCCCTTTTAGATACTGTAGTCAGCTGCTAATATGACTTACAGCATCGATTGGGGAAATTTTAGAAGCTCTTCTGTGTCAATTTGACCTCGAGAACTGTCTGGCTGCCCTCAGAGGGAGGATAAACCGGTGGAGGCGGGGGAAGGGGGGGGGTGCTTTCCAGAAAGACTACAAATGCAAACTGAGATCCTAGAGGACAGGACTAGTTAGGAGGGGTCTGCTGAGTGGAATGAGGAATGATAAAGGAGAGGCTTGAAACCAAGCTCCAAGAATGCACAGGACTTTTATATATTTTTCCTCGGTGAAATCTGTGTTAGTTTGTCGGGGCTGCCATAACAAGGCACCACAGATTGGGGGCTTATAGCAGAAATTAATTTGATCACAATTCTAGAGGCCAGAAGTCCAAAATCAAGGTATTGACAACATTCTTACTTTCTGAAGGTCTCTTCTTAGCTTGTAAGTGGCCACCATTTTTCTGTGTCTTCCTGTGGATTTCTATGTGTATCTTTGTGTTCTGGCTTATCCTTAGGACACAAGTCATACTGAACAAAGGCCCAGACTAATGACCTTATTTAACCTCTGTTATCTCTTTAAAGAGGTTATCTCCAAATACATTGACATTCAGAGGTTCAAGGCTTCACCATATGAATTAGAGGAAGAAGCAGTTCAACAGGTGATGGAATCCTCAGTGCTTAGAACATGTATCTGGCATATAATTGCACTCAGCAAACTTTGTTTTGAATAGATGTTTGAAAGAATAAATAAATAGCTAGAGAGAAGCTGATGTCAGAAGCTGACTTGGATCCTGTGTACTAGACTATGGCAAGGAAATACGCAACATGATGGTCGTCAGTTTTGTAGTCTCCAAAAGTACTGAAGGTAGTCTCCAAAGAATGGAGTGAGGAGGAGGTAATGGAATACACCAGGCAGTTCAGAAAAGAGTAGGGCTTCCCCGATGTTTCAGTGATGAAGAATCCACTTGCAATGCAGGGAAATGGGTTCAATCCCTGGTTTGGGAAGATCCCCTGGAAGAGGAAATGGCAGCCCACTCCAGTATTCTTGCCTGGGAAATCCCACGAACACAGGAGCCTGGTGGGCTGCGGTCCATGGGGTCACAAAGAACTGGTCACAAGTGAATGGCTAAACACCAACAACAAAAACAAGGTCAGTCCATATGGTCATATCTCAGTCTTGACTCTGGTTAAGTTTGAGTATTTTGAGCCACTATAATCATGATTTGGAAGGAAAGCAAAATACTATAGAGAAAAGCATCTTTTTATCCAGAGGGCCCTTCTTCCTTTATACTCTCCTGAAACCTAAGTATGGCTGCGGCATTGTCGTGCATTTCCACATTGTTTTCACTGTAGGCACACTAGATGCCTACATTTCACTACTTCCCTGGCATATAGGGGGAACTATATGACTGAGTTCTAGCCAAAGGAATACCAATGGGAGTATTACTACTTATGACCTGGCCATAAAACATCCATGCAATGCTTGCTTTGTTCTCTCACTCTCTTCCTCTCTCCTCCCCAGCCCGCCCATTTACCCCTATCCCTCCTCACATGTGTTTAATTCAACCAGTTAGACAGGATAAAGATAGACAGCATATATCTCTTCCTCTCTAGAGGTTCATCCTCTAGTTATAGAATATAATACATTTGTGGTGCTCTATTTTTCAAATGTGATTTTTTTTTTTTTTTGGTATTCCATATAGCAAATTGCAAGTCAGAGTATGCTTTTGTTATTAAAGCAAATGTTAAAAATAAAATAATATTGATGCTGAAAGCTATTGAGCAACTAGGTATAGAGGTAGTCAGGACAATGAATCAAAGTAAGGATCAAATCTATATTCATTTACTACAACTGTGCAAGCAAGAGGTGAAAAGAGCTACCCACCTCCCCCATCCCGTTTGTCCCATGGAATGTCCCTGGGCAAGGGTCAGTGGTAGGTAAACAATTTCCCTGTTGAGGAGCCCAGATAAAACCCTTACCTCTTTCAGGACCTATGGGTCCCCAGGGCAGTGAGAGGGTGAAGGGCTACGAGGGAAAGGTAACTGAGTCAAGGTGGAGGAAAGTACCTCAGGCAAGGCACTTCAATAAGGAGGCTCTGCGGAGGTGCCTGGACTCGGACCGCAGACTTTTATATAAACATGGCAGCCTTAGAGGTGGTGGGAGAGAGACTAAGTCCTTCCCTGTAATCACTGCCAGCAAACTACTAAATCTGTTGTGGTGAGGACAGTCTGCCCTCATGAGGCTGCCAGGCAAAGCTTTGAGGTCACCTATGGTTGGACCTGCAGGATCACATGTAGCGAGGGTTTTGGATAAGAGCTGGGGTCCTTGGGCATGCCAGACATTGAGGCAGTCGGTTCCCATGAAAGTACATGAGTTTGGGCTGTTATTTACCTCTTACTGCTGAGTAAACTGATGTTCTGAAGGTTAAGTTACTTGCCCAGTGTTGTGCCTTTGAATCTGTCAGCTAAAGTGTGCCAGGTTATACTCCATCTATTGACATATTCATAACAATATGCTTTGTTACCATCTTCAAAGCTTATTGTATTAAATATGAATGCCAATATTAATGAGTCAGTTATTTTCTGAGGTGTGGTCTTGAGTGGAACTCTTCCTAAGTAGGCACAGAATAAAATTATAGGCTCAGATGGTTTTAATAAAGATGTGATCAAGTGAAAGTGCTTTTATTGGAATTAAAAAGCAAAAGAGAAAGTCAAGAGAATTTCTATTCCATGAAGTATAGAATTGTAGATATTTTATAGAGATCATTCCACATTTATTGGTGAAGAGAATTTGTTTCTTAGAGCAATATATCTAGTAGTAAAGATGAGACAAGACGTCAAAATTCCTGACTTAGTTCAATTCACATTAACAATTTAAGTCCCCTGTCCGTTCTTTCTGGATCAGCATGATGGTTACATATTGTGGGATGTCAAGAGACAACTGAGAATGGAATGGGGCACCTAGAAACTTAACCCTTTACCTCAGAGTCAGGAGTCAGCACAAACCCTTGCCTTTCCTGTTATGGATTTTACTGGATCTGTTGTCTCAGCTTGTTCTGTGTTAGGTACAACAGCCATTAAGATATTCTAGGATTTGGCTTCTCATCTTTATTTGCGTCATGCCCTCTTCTCTTCTGGGCTATAGCAGAGCTGGGCACCAATGAGGCAGGTGCTCCTTGTCAACAGAACACACGTGCATCCACTCGGCTTCTTTTGCCTCTGCTTTCACCTCTCCAGACATTTCTGCTGGTCCTCAGTTTACTTGTTCTGGATCTCTTTCTCTTAGGACCTGGTTAAATGGTGACTTCAAATGCTAAGCTGATCATTTGACGTTATGGTTTTTAACAGGAAAACCTTGAAATTTTCTGAAAAAAATCCCATGTGCTGCGTGTTGTTACATGCGTTCTGAAATGAAGACCTTTCTGTGGTCCACCCTCTCACCAAGCTCATGGCTTTGCTCACATAGTATGTTCTTGGTAAGCACGTGTCTAACCACCACTTTAATTGTAGCATCTCTCTACCCAGGCCCTCCCTGCCCCACTTACTGTTTCCCCTCAGAGTACTAGTACATTCTAATGGACTGTATGACCTACTCAGCTGTTTATCTTATGTCCGTTCTCTGCTGGATCAAAAGTTCCTTGAAAGAAAGTTTTCTTTTCTTTTTTTTTTTTTTTTTGTTTTTTCTTTTTGGCCACTGCTAAATTCCTTGAAAGCATGTTTTCTTTTTTTCTTTTTTTTTTTGTCCACTGCTAATAACTTCAGCGGAGAAGGCAATGGCAACCCACTCCAGTACTCTTGCCTGGAAAATCCCATGGACGGAGGAGCCTGGTGGGCTGCAGTCCATGGGGTCGCTAAGAGTCGGACACGACCGAGCAACTTCACTTTCACTTTTCACTTTCACACATTGGAGAAGGAAATGGCAACCGACTCCAGTGTTCTTGCCTTGAGAATCCCAGGGATGGGGGAACCTCGTGGGCTGCCGTCTATGGGGTCGCACAGAGTCGGACACGACTGAAGCGACTTAGCAGCAGTAGCAGCAGCAATAACTTCAGAGCCTAGACCAAAGACTATTACTTAGTAACTGTTCAATAAAATTTGTTGAAGTAACAATATAATTATAAGGGTATACAGCTTTCATTAGATTCCAAAAAGGGCCTTAAAGTTAAAGGTAAAGAAACCTTGATTTAAAATGTCATCTCAAAAAGTAAAGCATGTGTATGCATGCCAAGTCATGTCTGACTCTGTGTGACCCTATGAACTGTAGCCCACCAGGCTCCTCTCTGTCCCTGGGATTCTCCAGGCAAGAATACTGGAGTGAGTTGCCATGCCCTCTTCCAGGGGATCTTCCTGACCCAGGGATCAAACCCACATCTCTTGTATCTCCAGCATTGGCAGGCATGTTCTTTACCACTAGCACCACTTGGAAAGCCCAAAGTAAAGCATGCAGCTGGTGCTGCCAAGTCACTTCAGTCGTGTGGAACTCTGTGTGACTCCATACATCGCAGCACCCCAAGCTCCCCTGTAGAACTTCCTAATTTTAAACGTTTCAATGGATAGAACAGTGCAGGTCCTAAAAATTTTGTTCATGGTTTAAATATTGGCCATGAGATTCCAGCTTGCAACCTATAGCTTTAGGTATTACTCTTGCCAGCCATATTGGTATTTTGATAGTATTGGGGTTAGAAAAATCCTTAAGTTCCAAAGAAAATACCAAAGCATGCGTGGCTGACAACCATAATATGTGCTATGACTAAAGAGGAAAGACTTTTGCCCACCCCACCCATCCTCTGAGCCCTCTCTCCCTGGTGAAATCATCTTCCACCTTTCAATCACACCATTTACCCTCTAGAGGCCTGTTTATGGCATTCTTTCTCATTCTTCTTGTGTCAGTCAAACCAGCTTTCTTTTGACTGTTTTGTATTTGCTGTTTTATATACAAGTAGCTTGCCTGTTTGTATCACACAGGTATGAAATATCTCAAATTGCATCTTAACTTTTCTGTATACAGATTTGTAGATTCAGAACCTATAGACAGTCTACACATTTAGAGTAGTAGCTATTGTTATAGTAATGTCAGATTACTTTTCGTAGATGGTTAATAAAATAAGCAAAATGGTAGATTTAAAAGATATTTGTGAGAAATTTAGAGTATGAGAACTTTGTGCTGTCAAGTGGTGGTGGAAGTAATTTTGATTTAGTAAGAGGTTTGTTCTCTTCATCTTGCATCAGAGAGCTAGGATCCCCAGGGATTTTGAATAAGCCCATTGCTTCTCTGTGTTTTGTCAGGGCCAATATGGAATTATCAAGCTACAAACTAGTATATTAAAGTCATCAAGATGAACATATGAGATTTATGCTGTGTGGTGTTTAATGAACTATAACTTGCTTTTCTTCAATACAATATATGATAATGAAAAACAAAGAGATAAAAGGGAAAAGCAAAAATCATGTCTTAAATAAGAAATAATTTGCAATTATTTCTTAAGCAAATACATTATATCTAAAGCAAATAAAAATCGATACAACACATACATATACAACATATGTATAGGTACATCATGTCATGTATTCATCCCAAGGTGATCTGTGTATTATCATACACTGAAGATATAGTAGCTTTCAGAGAAGGTATTCACTTGTACAATTTAGATGACTGATATTGACACTATCCATGATATAAATAAAAGCATAGGAAGAATGAGAGTCATCTAGATTGAACTACCATGGAACCAGAAAGACTGAACTCTATATCTACTTATTACCAATAATTATGAACAACACTCTTTACCATCTGCCAGAGCCCAGTGAAGATGCTTTCCAGAGTTTCTCCAATCAGATGAACAGTGGCAGCCATTCATCAGTACCGCACCATTTATGTCATCATAATTATCTTAAAGCACAGAAGGGAAATTCTTAAGGGTTTCTATAGGCTGAAGGTTAATTTTAATTAAGTACTGGGGCATAAGTCAGACTTACTGACTACAAAATAATTTTTGTACTACTCAGAGAATTTGTGAGTATTCAAGAAAGTTCACAACAGCATGATACTATATGAATAGTCTGTTTAACTTGGATATAATAGGTCAAAAAAAAAAAAAAAGGAAAGAAAGAAAGAAAAACCTGACCTAGTCTTGGATTTTGAAAAGGCTTTTAACAGGGGGGGGGGGGGGGGAAGAATTGTGCAGTGAGTTAGAGTGTTAATTGAGGGGGAAAAACAACCCAGGAGAATTTTATCATCATCCTGAAATAAAAGGCTACCTTTGTTCAGGCTCTGTCATACTCAAGGGACTGTAACCCCCTGACTTTTATAATCAGAAAACTATAATGTTGTTGACAAGTATAAGCCTGAATTTTCTTAGAGGGAAAACAAAGTTCAGGCTGAATTTCCTGTGCGTATGTCAACAAACAATGTTTCTCAATGTTGCATTGAACTATTTCTATAAAAGTCAATATATAAAATGAGATGAGGTGATTTTCTTAATATCTGTGCTTTTGTATATAGAACAAATGAAGTATTCCCATGGAGATAATTTCATAGAATTTAAAAATTGAACAGAAGGGTTATGCTAGACTATCAGCCTGGATGGGATTTAGCACTCTAATTCTCAGTATGGCATTCTTCTTCTTTCCAATAATAGAAATTACTACCTTGAATTGGAAATAAGCCCTTTCCCTCAATCAACTTCTGTGCCATACTGGGCTTTATCATTTCCCCCACGTTATCTCTTCTAAAGTTTACCCAGATAAATGAAGAGAGATAATGTATATTTTCCTTTTAAACTTGACAATTATCACCTTGGGGCGGGCACTCAGAAGTTTGTTCAATTAAAGGTTGAAGACTTCACTATTACAAATCAAACAAAGAGTATCAACCAGGATTCTTCAAGTGTTTCCTAATCAAAAATGTCAGCAGCTTCAAGATCAGTAATTCCCAGTGCTTTTTTTCTATTTCTTGTTTCAGAGCAGATCTTCTTTTCCAATAAGTGTGAGGCATCTGTTAAGATATTACATTGTGTTTATAGTGCTGGAACTAGGCTGCACTCTTTCAGACTGTGACCTTTTCCTTGTCTTACATCCTATCTGCTATATCAGAGCATGGGAATAGATGGAGTGCCTGTATCTATTTTAATCCAGCTTCACATTTTTATTTGAAAGATTCCCGTGACCACTAACACCATTGTTGTATGGGAATTGTCATTTGTGACCGTTCTTGTGCTGAGCTTCGGAAGCCTTGGGAACTCTCAGATTTGAGGCTTGAAAGACTTCCCATTTTATGCACTTTCTTTCTTTTCCCCAGTGTCCTAGGTGAGGTCAGTGACGTTCTTTGCATACGGGATGCTCAGGCTTAACCCAGCTTACACTTTGAGAAGTATACATGAAGTTGATACACTTAGTGACTTTTCCTGTCTCCATAAGTAGTTCTTGGCTATAACAGTTTGTGACATGATTTCCATTTCTATGTCAGGGGTCTTCTATAACTGAACTACAATTACTTTTCAAAACCATCCCTGTGTTTTGTGGAGGCTAGACTCTGCAAACCTGATAATATTTTGAACAGGGTGAACATTGCTGCTGGTGATATTGAAATCTTAGCCTGTGTGCACTGGTGATGAATTGAATCCTGGAGACAGAGTTTTGGATGAAGCAGAAGACAATAGCTTAATTTTTTGACAGGCAAATGAGGACACAGCAAGCTCCTTCCTTCTAAAACTGTGTCCCATCAGGGAAGACTTGATGAAGAGTTTTACACTAAGAGTTCAAGGATAGGGTTGCTGATAACATTAGGTCCTGCACTCTTCTAATCTGGTCTAAGGTAATCTTCTGGAGAAGCTGCTCTGGTTCCTGCCTCAGATGTTTTCTTGCCTGCTTCTGCCTGGATTAGGAATTGTTCAAATGTGCCCTTTGGAACTCAAGAAAGATCATGGAGGCTGGATTCTGTTCCCTACAAACAAGAAAACAAGGGACAAAAAGGCTTCTGTGACTAGGAGCCCCACAGGGTCCTGCTCAATTTCACTGGGGAGAGTATTGCAGTTTTAAGTGAGAACACCTTTGCTTTAGTTTGATCCAGGAAAAGTGCAGGTGCCCTTTCAGTACTGGCTAAGGCCTGGTGTGACCCAGGTACAAACAGAGAGCTTTATGGGCTTCTCTGGTGGCTCAGATGATAAAGAATCTGCCTGCAGTGCAGGAGACCTGGTTTTGATCCCTGGGCTGGGAAGATCCCCTGGAGAACAGAATGGCTACCCACTGCAGTATTCTTGCCTGGAGAATTCCATGGACAGAGGAGCCTGGTGGGCTATATAGTCCGTAGCGTCAAAAAGAGTCAGACACGACTGAGTGACTAACACTTTCATTTTCGTGCTGTGTTGTATTAAACACATATATGTATGATTTTATCAACTGGATTTTTTTTACCCCTGCCTTTCTTCTCACACCCTCTTTTTGTCCCTGGATTGTGTCCAGGCAGTAGAGCTATGATGAATATTGCTAAGCCTGAATAAAGCATAATTAGGAAGATGCATCTCCTAAAATAGAAAATCAAGATCATTCAGTGTATTCCAAAGGAATTATTTGTATTTTCTGGGTTACCACTTTCCTGGATTAGTTTTATTTCTGCTTCCTTCCTTTGCCATATAGTCAAAAAATTGACCATATCATTACTAATAAGTTATAAATGCAGGCTGTTATGAATAAGGTTAGCATATTGTAATGATATGGTGGAAGAAATAATATTCTATTCTGCCATCCCAGGAAATGGTAAAGTACAAGTAAAGTATGTTTCATTTGTATCAGTGGACATGAAAATCTTTTATCTTATTTGGTTATTTGTAGTTTAAACCGCCTTTTCATTATTTTAGACATTTTCAGAAAAGTAGATTTTTATCTTTCAATTCTAACTCTCCTACCTGGTTTTATTCATAACACTCTCATACTGTTATGTAGTTCTTTTATTAATATTTTTGGTAGTTCTTTTATTAATCATGGTAAGCCTTTATTAATATTTTTACACACAGCTAATCTTTTTTTACTCAGGCAACAGGAAAATCTGTGTTTCAGCTGCATTAAAAGATAATAGTATACTCTGTTTTGTCTTTGAATTGTCTAATTTTTCTACGGTAAGATTAAAGTAATTTCTGACACCTCCCCTACGGTTTAATGGAGTGCATAGGTGAGCGAATGTGTGTGTATGTGTGTGTTTTCAAAAAGAAATATTGAAGAGAATAGAATGGAAATCGGTTCGTAAGCTCATGTTGCTTCCATTAGCTGCACATTCATCTTAAATGAAAACCAGTGACGAGAGCTGAGCAGATACGGATAGTTAGAAACGGATTCCGATGAGACAAGCCCTTGAACAACCAGACTGCTCTATTATCATTCATGGGTTTTGTAAATTAGTAAATTGTTTTTTTCAAAGTTTTTATTAAGAAAATAATATATGAATGTTGAAATTGCCTTTGTATCAACACCTTTAAAAACTCATTTGTTGGCATGTGCATTGTCATATTTCCAAATGACATTTTTGTTGCAGAAAGGATTCTCTTGCTCTGTTCTGACCTAAATATAATAGCAAAATAAATAAATAAATAAAAGGCAAGAGAGTTAACTTGCTCTCTGTTTAATTTGACCCCCCTGATGTCAGAGTTATGGTGGCATGCAAATAGGTTTCCCTGGAGATGTAATTATTCCAGAGTGATGGTTTTTCCTGATCATGGACTGAAAGATATGGCATCTTTTCTTAGACTGTATAAAAATTCACTTAGTCATTTTTGCTGTTTAAAGCTTTATTATTTTTCTTAGTCGACAATGTATGATGGAGAAGCCTGAAGCTATGATTCTATGGACTCTTTTACCTAACTTTGCTGCATGACAATGAAGATGCCACTTTTAGAAAAGCACAGAAGTGTGTTATGCAGTGCCTTTTGTATCAGCAAACCCACTTAGATTACAAATCTGTTCGAGAACTGCATTTTAAGAAGCATGTGTTCCAATTTAAATTCCTAGATTTTGATAAAGTGCTATCTTTACAATTGTTGAATATCTACTTTCATAATAAAGCAGGTATGAATTGGTGCTCATGTAGCCTCTCCTGTCTCCTCTGCATGGGGATGAGAAAGAGGGGTCAAGTGCATAGTTACACTATGCACTCTTTTACGCTATGACCTGAACATTCAGTGTGAAAAAGATCCCTATACTGTTTTCCCATATACCATGTTTAGATATGTGAGGGGGTATTCAGTGTTATTAAGGACTAGACTTTAGTAACACCTTACTAGCAATTTTGTAAGCAATTTACTTAGCTTCTAAATAGAGATACTCCTGTATTTAAGTGTTTGGCACATGAAGAGATGCATAGCTAAGACATTTACTTCAAGATCTGGCAGACAACCCCTCTTTGACTGAACTCCATGATAGAACAATGGTGGCCCTGTGAAGAATATCCACTTTAGTGAATTTGTTTTTCTTTGATTAATGGAATCCTCAATAAACAAAATATGGAATACTATAAGAGAGCATTTTAGGCAATATATCCTCTGAAAGTTCTAGAATTCTAGAGTTGCCTGTAGTTTCATAATATAATTAAATAAATATTTTTAAATATTTTAAACAATGTTATTAATTTTAATATATGAGTGAAATGAAATGTGAATGAGCATGAGTAAATATGAGTAAATATTTTAAAGAAATTATATGAATGGGTAATATAATATAAATTATGTTATATATATATTAATACAATTTTATTATTTAGGGGGAACAAATACTATCATGGTATTTTTCAAAATTATTTTGGCAGAGATTGAGACCTCAAATTTTTCTATCTTCAAATGATATAGAGAGTAACTTTTTTAAATTCATGCAGTTTGGATTCTCAGGTAAATTATAAATATGAACAGCCAGGAATTAAAGAGAAACTCAAAACTTTGCTCAGGAAATGGTCTTAAAAAATGTAAATATACTTTTCATAGCTGCAAAGCAGAGAATCCCAGGTCCTTGCCATTGGATATGGGTAAAAATATCATTCACGAAGTAGGACTTTCATAGTCACAATGTGAAAGAACTCTTGAAGAAAATGTAAAGTTTCCATTTTATCCAATAAATTTAAGCATCTTACAACAAAGGAAGTTCATGAGTGGTGGTTTCTGGACTGCTGGGATGAGAGAGTTGTAGCCACATATAAGTGCATAGGAAGCCTCTGAGGGTCCTCTATACATGTACCTGTAGATAAGATGGAATAATCACACCTCAAAAGCCCTAATGAACAGTATTTTCTTTTCTGGATTCCTCTTTAGTTGTTATATAAATGTGTCCTTTAAAAGTTGATTTGGATCAGAGTTGTGTTTTCTAGCTTATTTAATCTCCTGAAATTGGAGATTGCTATTTAACCCTATGACAGATGGAGACAGCCTGTCTCAGCCTTCAAAGATGAAATGTGAATGAGCACAAGTGAGTAAATATGAGACTAATTGAAGTGGACTGACTGAAAGACCAAGGAAGGATGTGTTCCTGGCACTCCTCAGACTCCAGCTTTGAAGCCAATCACCAGTCTGTGTAAATGACCCCACGAACCTACAACGGAAGGGGTTAGAAGGTTACTTAAACACACAGTCCTTTATAAGTCTATTAGAAATACCTTTAGGCCTTAGTATCTCTAAATATGCTGGGTCTGTCTTATCATTTATAAAGTAAGAATTAAAGAATACTGATTTTACAAAGATTTCTGCAATTTTACATTATTCAGATAAAATCTTTTAGTGTACTACAATCAAATGTTAAGTAACTGTTTGACTTGACAACCATGGTAGTATTGCAGACCCTACCACTTTCTCACCTGAAGTATCAATACGCCATTTTGTTCCTTTTGCAACAATATTTGCCTCCTAGGAAAATAAGAAAACAGCCAAATAATGAAGCAAAGCTGCAAACAGTATGATTCAAAGTCCAGTTTATAAATTATTTCATTTCATAAATATGTGTTAAAACAATGAATAAGAGAAACAGCTGTGTTAATCAGGGCCACAAATTTAAAATGCTAGAAGGACCAAGAAGATTCTACATGGGGAGAAAGTTGATTTGCACACACTGTGTCTGTAAATAGTGAGGACTATAACAAATTGGACATGTATATTACTTTATAAGTATGTGGGCCCAGGAATCCTAGATTTTCTGTTTTTTATCTAAATTTGTATGCAAAAGATATCAATTGTTAAATATAGGTTCAGAATTTTTTTTAAAAACCCTCTACAGAACAAACCACACACACACAGACACACAGACACACACATGTTTTCAAGATGCATTTGGCTCTGAGGCCACCAGCTTGCAAATTCTGATCAAATGTATAAGTTCATGCACAGATATAAAGCTCTGTGGGTAACAGGCATATGAGAGATACATGTTTAACTGAGTGGAACATAATCTGGCAGAGTTACAGACTTTGATTTTCAAATGTATAACACTCATTTTTTATTACTGGATTTTCAGAAGTCAAATTAAAGCTATATTAGACATACTCAGCTATGTAAACTAGAACTTAGCTATTTCAGAAAGCAATATTAATTCTAGAGAAAAAAGTGCTAAATTAATCTGAAATATTTTTCACAATCCAGTTAAGTCACACTTATTGAGTATCCAGTTTAAAAGGAATTGAAGGGGTGATTGAAATGGAGTTCCCAACCAAAGTAGTTGTTAATCCAGTGGATGAGAAAGACTAGCTTTAATAAAGCACAGATAAAAGCAAATGTACAGATGTCACGAGAGAGAGAAGAAATGATCTCCTTTGTGCCTTCATAGTACAAAGGAAGGAAAGATCGATTCTTTGCAGAGATCAAAAATCAAGGAAAGCATCCTGAAGAAAGTGGCATTTCAGCTGTGTCTGAGAGTATGAATAGCTACAAGTTTTCAAATTCTTGGGCTGAGCAATAGTAAATGGTCTGTTCTGACTGGAGCATAGAGGAATCAGGGGGTGAGTGGGAGGCTAACTTGCAACAGGACTGCAGAGGGCACGTTTGGGGATTTTATTGTGTAGAAAGAAGAGATCTGAGGACTTTTAATATATACAGTCTCTTTGTTAGAAGTTAGCATTGGTACATTGTAAAACATGGATTAGAGATGGAAAAAAAAAGAGACTGACAATAGAAAGATTAATTAGGTGGCTATTTGAATAGTGTAGACAGCAAATAGTGAGAACTTGAGCTGTGCAGAGACAGCAGGACCTTTGAGACCATGGATGTGGATGTCAAACTGTATGACATTCCAGGGAACTGTTTTCTCTTTCTTGACAACACTGTCAGTGAAATAATTTGACCCAGATATTAGTTTTTCTTTTTTTTTTTCACTTTGTCTGCTCAGCATTCTTTCTGAATTTCATTCTAACCAATTGAATAAGGGGAAAATGGTAAGACAATGGGTATTTGGATTTTCCTACATAGTCAAAAACAAGTTCTATTTCAATGTCTGGGCATATATTCTTTTATAAGTGAAATCTATTGAGAAGCATGGGCAAAAAGATAGGAAATATTTTGTTCTACTTTTATTATAGGCTGTAAAGTTGGATAACTGGTAATATTTCAAACGCACACACAGATAAAGGTTAAAATTGATGATAACATAGATTACAAAAACGAAGACAAGGATTAGAATTTCAAGAGTTAACTTTGATTACTGGCAAAATGAAACATGAAAATGAAAACACTGTAAGGCAATATCATTTTCCAATCACCATACCTTCTTAGTGATGGTGTCCCCTTGTAAGTACTTCTTAGGAAAAACAGAAATCAAGACCTTTCACATGAATGGAGTATACAATCCAGAGACAGTTGATAAAATGAAAATATTATTTATAATAGTTTAAAAAGAAATCTAGTCCCTGTTTTTTCCTTATGAAATGGAAGTATAAAACGTCTGCTAAAATTAAGATCACTAAAGATAGTCTAGTCATATTCAAAGAGAATACCTGTATGGAGCATGCTATAATTTGGCCATGTTAATTGCTATAGGTGTTCAAATAAATGTCTGAACTGAAATGTTCCATAGTTTTGTTACTATTATTAGTATGTGCTGCTTGGTTATGTGTGATAAAATAATTTAATTTAATGCAGCAGAGCACAAAACTATCACCTGTTGTTTCCCAATTATAATGGCACAGGGAAATTAGTTAATTTCCTTATCTACTGTACACCAAACTCATACACCAAAAATTAACTGAGCTCCTTTTGGATGAAAGGTGTCATGTCACATGCTATTGGGGTTGCAAAGGTGACAAAAGAAGTATGGAATAAACAATTTTCAAAAATTTAAGAGTTTTGATTTATTTATTTATTTATTTTTTTGGAAGCTTTAGAAAGTCAGGCTACCTCCTCTTATAGCTTTATATTTTCTGCTGATTCATGGGGCAGCAAGAGTACTAAAGAGGTGAGATGAGTAAAAATGAAAAATTACATAACTTAGGAATTTGAAGAATATAAGGACATTTTTAAAAGGACAAATGTTAAGAACAAACAGCAGTCATAAAGCTTATTATTGAGCTTATAATTGAACTTATTATTGAGCTTATAATGGTCTAGAGAAGAAGACATCCAATAGTATTTTACTCAATGTATCCATTATGGGGCTAATTTTGCCCTTTTAGAAAATTCTAATGTGTATAAAAGGAAAAAGGCACACATTGCCCCCTTGCACACTGAGCAACTGGCAGTTCTTCTTCCTGACAGTGTGGCTAGTTGTACTTCATATTCTGCCCTTGCTCACTGCTTTGAAAATTTGTGTGATAACTGAATTCAAATTAATTGTAAGCCTCTGATCAGTTCCTTGCAGATGGTTGCCAGAACATTTTTGTGGGTGATCACTCCTAAATACTTGTTTCTGGTTACCCCATCAGCAACATAATCCAGATGGGAGTCTCACATGCGCATCTAAGGACCATGCGAGGCCCTGTTTCAGAAGTGAAGGGATAATATAACTGCAGTT
Organism: Bos indicus; assembly: GCF_029378745.1. NCBI lineage: Eukaryota > Metazoa > Chordata > Mammalia > Artiodactyla > Bovidae > Bos > Bos indicus. The sequence continues at coordinate 39,656,729 of NC_091764.1, read as the reverse complement.
TGTCAGCACCATCCTAAAAAGTGAAAAGCTAAAGTCTGAATGTTAGAGGTGATTTAACTGGAAATAGCTGAAGAGCCAACTAATTCACATGTTGACTGTAGCTGCTTTAGGCTGCCCAAAAGCTGTAGTCACAGTGAAGACAGTAATAGCATCAACACTGGCTGCAGAGTCCACTAATTGTTTGCTCGTCTACCAATTCTTTATAGATTATATAGTCTTGAAATGAGTGAAATTCAGTGTCTATGCCTCCTCTCTCTCCCCAGTTCTTTGACCTCTCTCCTTTATATTATGTAAGTAGATGATATCCAAATAGAGATCTGGAACTCTCACATATTCTGCTTGATTGTTATGACCTGCTTCTAAATCACCACACTTCTGAAACCAAATCTGTGGGGTTTTTTTTCCTTATATCAACTGCTATCCTACTCTCTGGACACATTTGAAATTGGTCCTGACACCAACTTCCTGAAGTTAGTGCAGACCTACACAGGTAGAATACTCAGTTCCTCAAAATTGCTTCCACTTCAAATGCCAATCACAAGTCCAGGTCACCCTTACTTCTGACTGATCGATTATAAAGTCTTGGGAGATTCCCAAGACTGAATCCCCTCCTCAGGTTCAATAAGTTACTAGATGGCTCACAGAACTCAGGAAGGTGCTTTATTTACTATTATTCATTTATTACAGAGAATACAACTCAGAAACAGCCAAATGGAAGAGATGCACTTGTCAAGGTAAAAGACTGGGGGCAGGAGCAGAGCTTTCCATGCCTTCCCTGGGAGAGCCATCTTTTCCGTACCTCAAATGTGTTCACCAACCTGGAGGCTCCTCAACTCCATCCCTTAGGGTTGTTTAATGGAGGTTTCACTTTGTACGCAAGATTGACTAAATCATTGGTTATTAATCCCATCTCTTTCTTTGCCCCCCTCTCCAGAGATCCTGGGGGTTGGACTGAAAGTTCCAAATCTCTATTAGACTGTTCATTTCTTTGGTGACCAACTTTCATCCTGAAGCTATTTAGCGGCCAAACAGAAGTCATCTAATTAGCATGAACTTACATGGTTGAAAGGGGTTTGTTATGAGTAACAAAACAAGGATTCTATCACCTGTATCACTTGGAAAATTCCAAAAGTTTTAGAAACTCTGTGTCAGGAACCAGGACAAAGTCCAAATATATATTTATTATTATGCCAGTTGATTTTGTTGTGCATCTATATTTTGGATTTATTTAAAGAAGTTAAACAATCAACTAAAACAGTGGGGAAACAGCAGAAACAGTGTCAGATTTTATTTTTGGGGGGCTCCAAAATCACTGCACTTAGTTTGGGACATCTACTAGGAGTTCCAAAAAATTTTCCTACTCTTAAAAACCATTGGTGAGTTGAACTTGTTTTTCTCAAATCATATGAAATAAGTATTTACTAGCATTCACTAACCTTTAACCATGGATTTATATCTTGCTCAGATTTCACAATTAGTATTTTCCATTTTAAACATTTGTATGGATATTACTCTATATATTTTCTTTAGTTGAATAAGTGCAGTTTTGGGTAAAACAAGGAAAAATATAGGTCTTAAAATGGTTTAAACTTATGGTCACATCTCCTGAGTTATGACAAAATAATGACAAAGCAATTAGTCGAAAACGGAAAATATCTTTCAACCAAGTTATGTTACAGAATGTGAGATAATTAAAAATATTTTGACTTATTTCACACTTAAAGCTGAATAGATTTATTGAAGTCACTTTATATTTATAACCTTGATCAAGTAAAAATTGGGGGGGATGATTTTTCTTACTAAGTATTGCAGATTTAGTGCTTTTTAAATTTCTGTATTAGATAGCATTGCTTCATATTTGACTAAAAAGATAATAGAATAGAAATAGATCAAACTCAGGTCTCCTATATTGCAGGCAGATTCTTTACCCATCTGAGCCACCAGGGAAGCCCAGAAGAGTTTAAAAAATAAAAATAAATTAAAACATAAAATCACCTAGGTCATTTTGATATTTGGCAAAACTAATACAATTTGTAAAGTTTAAAAATAAAATAAAATTTAAAAAATCAAAAAAAAAAGAAATAGAATATTTTTATTTTAATATTTTAGATTATAATATAGGATTTCACATATAGAGAATATATCCCTGTAACTAACAAAAATGAAAGTATCTAATGTTCCCAATTTTGTAACCATAGCTAAAATATATCTACTATCTTTCCCCATTCCACTCTTATATTCTCAGTCTATAATTTCACTCATTAATCTGACCAGAAGAGACCTTTTTAGTTTTTACCTTTTTAATTTCCTGTCTAGTCTTAGATGGTCTCAGCCAGACCCTGAAGGCAACTTAATGGCTAGTAATATTTTATATGCAATTTTAACCTCTAACCTGGACTGCATCTACTTTCTCAGCATTTCCAACTGGACAGTTAATAGGCATCAATTTTTTCATATCTCAAAGCAAACTTCTGATTTCCAACTATCCCCGGGACAGCTCTGTAAATAGCTGTTCTTCTAGTTGCTGAGATCAAACCTCTGGAGTCATTTTTATCTCCTTTACAAGTACTTTACTTGAAATTCTGTCTCACCATCTCCACTAAGCCACTGTATCTCTCTCCGGGAGTATAGCAATAGTCTTCTAACTGGTCTTTTTCCTTCCTTACCTGCCCCAGTAGACTGTGTTCTCCATGCCACAGCCAGAATGGTCCTCCTGATGTCAGAGGACCGTGACACTCCTCTGCTCAGTGTTCTTCAGTGAGTCCCATCCCAGTGAAGTCCAGAGTTCTTTCCATGGCCAAAGCCCTACATGATTACATTCCCCATCCCCACTGTTGCCTCTCTAAATGCATCTCCTAGCCCTCTCCCCTTGGTTTACTCTGCCTTTAGCAAACCAACACTTTTCTCACTCCTTCAAAGGTCAAATCAACTGCCATCTCAAGACTTTTGCTGGTCCCTCCCCTGGAGAGCCTCTCCCCCAGGTGTACCTTTGACCTGACCCACACCTCATATTGGTCTCTAATCAAATGTCTCATTATCAGAGAGGTTTTCCTGGGTCATCCCACATAAAGCAACATCCTTATTTCCATCTTGGGCACTCTCTCACCTTGTGGCAGAGTGTTATTTTATATCATAGCATCTTCACCACCTTAGCTGTGATATATTTATCAGTTTGGTATATCTCCTCAGGTTAGAGGAGAAGATTTCTTAGCACAGGAACTTGCTTGTTTTGTTTACTTCTTCTTCCAGGAACAAAACAATGTTGGTTCCTATTAGGTGCTTAATAAAAATTTGTTGAATTAATGAATGAACAAATATTATTTTGTCAGCAAACACATATTGACTTTATTCCTGGCACTATTCTAATTGTTTAGTGTTCAAATTGGACTAAAGTGTGGGCTCTACCTGCAAGAGGAAGAGAGACATATAAAAAAGTACTCAGAATATGATGTGATAACTGCTGTAGTAGAGCCTGATGAGTTTTGTGCACACTGAAATATTTATGGATGACATGGTAGAATATCTAGGATTAGCTTCAAAATGGCATGGAGGGGAGGGTTTGTTTATATATGGAGCAATGTGTTCATAATTGTTAAAGGTGAATAGTGGATACATGTGGATTCATTACATTATTCTCTTTACTTAGAAAATGCATTTTCAATAAAAAAAAAAATAGTATTTTTAATCCTATGGTAATATGGTGGGTGAAACAATAACTTTTCCTCTGGGGACAGGGAGTCTTTAAAGGGAAAATGGTTATTTCCTCTGACCTCTAAAGGAGACGAGGCAAGAAGAACTCATGAAAGTGGTAAGCAGATAGTTGGAAGGGCCATGCACCCCTTTGCTAACATCTGCTCTGCAAAAGTAAAGAATTTAAATAAATTGATATTTTTAGGGGTGGCTCAAATCAAGAAAGGTGGATGATAAAGAGAGTCTGGGGGAAGATAGCCAAGGACCTGTTTGCAACATGAAGGATTATGGAATTATCCTGTAATGCCGGGGTCCAGCCCCGGCTGATCCAGGGTATTCAAAGTGCGGACGGCATCGGCGAGGATCAGGATACAATAGCTTCAATTAGATATTAATTACAGATGTAAAGAGTAAGAGAATGAGGATAGCTCAGTAGGAAAATTCAGTGGAGAAAAGAGGCTGAGTAGCTTGGTTTACGCGGGAGACCAATAAAACTTCAAGACAAGAAGTTTGCCCCACTTACGTAGGCCACAGGCATCCTTCCTTTCTCCCGAAGGAGAGGAGACACTGAGGCCTCCCCGGTCGGATCTTAGAAGCCCAGGCATAATTAGTAAGCATGGCGGGTTCCGCGCTCCAGATGGAGACTCAGCCAGAGTGAGAGAGAGAGTGACATGGGGAGACCAGTATTTTGAGAAACTGATCCCAATTCTTTATTTTCCATGGTCTACGTTTATACACTGAGATGTTATGCAAAAGTCACGTGGGGTCAGCAGTCCTGACTTTTATCAAAGTCAGGTGCTTCACACAAATGTATACAGAGGTCTTAGGGGTGTTACATCATCTTCTGGCCAGGGGACCTGCTGACAATTTATGACCCTCTCCTTGTGACAGCAGTCAGTCAACCAGGACACTTATTTCTCCAGGGGTGATTATTCTTAAAACAGATGCCACCCAAATAAAGTTACATTCCTATAGGGTGAGGGTGTAGTGGGTTTTAGTTAAGGGAAGAATTTACTTAGCCTAAGGTCTAACGTGATTAATATCAAAGGTTAATACTTATTTCTTCTATATATTCATTAATGTGTGTAAGGGCAGGGGATGTGGAGACTTAGCAACAAACATTGGCTCAACAAATGAAAAACCCTTCACCAATACAATTTCTAATCAGCCCACTATACTTATACTAATAGTTTTCTAACTTTTCTAAGGAACCTGTTTTTAGAAGGTTTAAAGCATCTCGTGCCTCTCACGGTTGGGAGGCTGTGAGCAATCACATGTGGCCAGACAAGCCTGTCAGGCAGGCTAGAGAACCTTCAGAGGAGTTTGTAGGTTAAAACACTCTTGTCACACCCAGGAGTTTTTATTAACTGGAGCTCTAAGTTAACTCCTTCTCCGAAAGAGGTGGTGGGGGACAGCCCCCCGTAAAGTCAGAGGTGTAGGTGGGAGCACAAAATAGTAAAGTAGGCAGGCTCTGGTTATGGGGGTAGATGCTTGAGGATTTCCAGGGGGACTCCTGAGGCTTGATCCCACCTTTGCGTATGTCGAACCTCCTTCCTCATGACCTTTGCCACAGGCGGAGTGCCTCACTCTGGCCCCCAACATTGTAAGAAGTCAAAAGCCAGCTGAGATGATAATTCAAAATTTAGGGAGGTAACTCTAACAGCATGCACATTGAGCTGCTATTGGCAGTCAGGAGACACTTCACTAGCTGTGAAGGAAGTTCTCTGGCTAAGAGAATGTCTTTGACAGTTTGTTTTGAGTGCCATTTGCCTGCCTCATTGCAATAGCTCTGTCCAGAGAGGAATTTGAAAAATATAGCAGCTGTTTTCTCACACTGTACATATCAGAGTTTCAAAAGAATTTTACTATTGATAGTATATGTCAAAATCCACTCTAGTTTGAAAAGCTTTGATGACATCATAACTAAGTTTTTGCAAAGAGGTTATGTTGTGGGTGTAGATATGTTTGGCTATCATTCTAAGTCTGATCCTCTTGAGCTGCAGTCCCCAATCTTTTTGGCATCAGGGACTGCTTTTGTGGAAGACAATTTTTCCACAGACCAGAGGTGTGGGGGATGCTTTAGAATTATTCAAGTGCATTACATTTATTGCGTATTTTTTTCTATTATTATTACATTGTGATTTTATAATGAAATAATTATATAACTCATCATAATACAGAATCAAATATAGATATTAGATCCTCATAAAGAATGTGTAACCTAAATCCTTCACATGCACAGTTCACAGTAGGATTCTCACTCCTTTGAGACTCTAATGCCACTGAGTATCTAACAGGAGGCAGAACTCAGGTGGTAATGTGAGTGATGGGGAGCGCTGTAAATACAGATGAAACTTTGTTCACTGGCCCATCACTTACCTGCTGCTGTGAGATTCAGCAGATTCATGGCCCAGGGGTTGAGGACCCCTGCTCTTGAAGAAAGTCTTTGTATTCTGTATGTCACTGGCTTGTTTCATTTTGAAAGGAAGTTTTCATCCTAATTGTTTGGGGCATCTTGTCTTGCTACATTTTATCATTTCATGACCATATCTAAGCTTTTTGGTTCACTTGTATATGATCGGCTGATGCGGTAGATCTGGTGGCAAGATGCAGACATTAGAATCATAGCTAATTTCACTATGCTGGTTGTTTCTCTTCTTATTTTCATTATCCTCTAAATCTTTTCATTCAGTGAGGATTGTAAAGCAGCAAGTTTGACTTTGACCCTGTTGTTCTCTTGGCATAATAGTTCCAATTACGCCATTGAATGTGAAATAGAGTGAAGATAATGACCTCTAAATTCTTAAGAAACTAAAGCATCTGTCTGTAGGGAGAGCCTACCCAATGTCCCCCTTTAGTCTGCAACATAAGTAGATAATTTTGCATGGAGTCTTCAGATAAGATATTTTGCCTCATTTTGTTTTCATTCCTTCTGGAATGAATATGTCCTTCATCCACTTCTTCCTAGATTTAAAACATTTTAACAAATGTTTTGAAAGCTAATACATCCAATGTTCTGTGCAAAGTACTATGAGGAATGTGATGCTGGTGAAATCCTAAACTCAAAGAATTTAAATTTAGTAAAAGGATTAACATATACCCAAATAATTATCACCTGAGGTAGAATATGATAAGTAACAATGTTTTGGGTGTTCAGAGGAATGGTGTATCCCATCTGATTGAGAACTTTAGAAAGATGTTAATCTTATTACCTACTATCTTTTCTAATTGTGGTTTGTGGATTTGCAGAATCAACATTCTGTGAGGACTCACTAGATATTCAGATTCTCAGGTCCCAACCAGACTCACTGAATTAATCCCATTCTTCAGAAATGCAGCCTTGCAATCTCTATTTTAGTAAGCTGATTTTTACATACACTAAGACATGCCCCTAACATGGCAGTTACTTAATGTAAGTAGACAAATTGTTAAATGGGGATGGGGGGCATATGGGATTTCATTTAAGTACTTTGAATAATAAGCAAATGTCCCTCCTGTGCAGCAGAGTTCACTAAGCACTGCCTTTTGCCTTATTATGGCCTTTGGCTTGGCTCTGTGAATGACTAGCTTGCACAGTGTGATAAATCTCTAACATACTGATTGTTATATATTTCTTGACATTATAGGCTTGCATAGAAGATAGAAAGTAAACTAATGTAACAGATTCTTTTAAAAAATGTCCACTCATCTTCTGTCCTTTTAAAAAATATATCTTTTTCAAAAAATATTTTTTAAAGATTTTTTAAAAAGGAAACAAAATACCCTTTGTGCTCAGCATAGCCAATTTAAAATACTAGTATTGGAAATTATTTTTAAAAGATCTAGGCTCAAACTAAGATTTTATGAAAGATTCGGATTTATATTAGGATGATTAGTGCATTTGTACACTCGCTGGGCATTTCAGCTACAGAAAGCTCTGGCACTGGCCCATGTGCTGGGAGAGTCATAGATGTGAAATTTACTGGACTGTTTTAGGCAGTCAGGGAGAAACAGGAAACGAACTAGATGCAGTAGGTTGCAGTGAATTGAAATGCAGTTTTACTTTACCAATGCATTATGATATTTAAAGTGATGTTGCAACCAGAGGGTTAGCAACTGTATTGGGTTTTTGTTTGTTTGCTTTGCTTCAGCTGATAATAGTTTGTGAAAATTATGGATATACTTCCAAAGGCATTTTGATGAGTCAGATGAGACCAAACCCCAAGTGCTAGATAAAATATGTAAACCTACATCATGCATTGTCAAGGCTTTTTATGAGGGAATTGGAAATGTTTTGGCTAACTTAGATTTCATTATCATACTCATACGTTTTATGAATTGCACATGATATGCTGAAAATAGAGCTTTAGTGCAAATGATAGGAAAAGTAACATTTTCATTGCTTGAAAATAAAAATTTTACTTAACATTCAATGGCTAAATTCTGTAAGTTAGTAGGTAAGAGAGTAATCTCCATGATTTTATCCTCCTGCCCAGGAAATCCACTGTGAAATTGTGAGTTTAAAATAACAGTAATTAATCATTATGTTAGACTGTCAAAAAAGAGTTCAGGTCATTTATGTTAATAATTGCAATATGTCATTTTTGATGTTTACTATGAGTCCTAACATATTTCGTATATAACACTTAACCAAAAATGCAAACATCTGGAAAGCAGTTTGTCTGAATTCTCCGAAGTGATTAAAAAAAAAAAAAATATATATATATATATATATATATATATATACATATATAAAACACACACATATACGTCTTTGGAACATACCTTAGTGTAAATAATGGTAATATAAAATATCATTTTAAAAATAAACTGAAACACAGATAATTTACTTAACATAAAGTAATTTTCCCTAGAGCAGTTTAAATAATAATGTCAGTAACTTCAACATAGATTACATAGCAATGTTCGTTTGGTAATAACCAGAGAGCATTTGTATACCAGGGTTATGATATGAACCATGTATGCATTGCACTCTGGCAGAGAAGTGAGCATTTCCAGTTCCCCAATATTTATTTTAAATTGCTTTGAAGTAAAAGCTTCTTGGTTATTATCCAGCAAAAAGATTATGTAATCCATTTTATACATACATACACGCACAGAAACACACAGAATCAATTCCAAAAAAGGATAATTATTTTATAAGATTATATGCCTGAATATGCAAATAGATATGAGAAGAGGGGCTATAAAATGTGTTATACCACAAAAAGTACAACTCTACTGTCAGTATCGTGGGTACTAGGCATGTTTCACAAGGAAGTAGTTTGTTACCAATTAGGAAACATATATGTGTTAAGGGTAACTTTTCAAGATTGTATATAATTATGTCAAAATAAGTTGTTTGGGGGAAAATAAATTTGTACATACACTCACTGAATGCCCCTGGCAAGATACTCCTATGAAAACTGTGGCCTGGCTTTAGTACTGAGTTGTGGGGATTTGAGTTAAAAGGGAAATGAATGAGTAATTTGAGGCCTGAGAGAAGTCAGTAACAGTGGGACAGGAACATAAATACGATGCTTTGAAAATAAGATTCCCTTGCTAATCCAGGTTCCTTCCAGCCTTAATCATTCACGAATCACAGCAATGGACTCACCACTGCCCAAGAATGCTTTGCAGATGGCCTGCCTGAAATAGCATTCAGCCTTCCTTTGCTTTTAAGACTTCTTACTTTTTGATATGTCCTATGACTTATTCTGCAAAAAGCTAATACTGACACAAGATAGTAGGGAGGTAACTCAGCAGTGGCCACAAGACTGGAAAAGGTAGGTTTCATTCCAATCCCAAAGAAAGGCAATGCCAAAGAATGCTCAAACTACCGCACAATTGCACTCATCTCACACGCTAGTAAAGTAATGCTCAAAATTCTCCAAGCCAGGCTTCAGCAATATGTGAACCGTGAACTTCCTGATGTTCAAGCTGGTTTTAGAAAAGGCAGAGGAACCAGAGATCAAATTGCCAACATCCACTGGATCATGGAAAAAGCAAGAGAGTTCCAGAAAAGCATCTATTTCTGCTTTATTGACTATGCCAAAGCCTTTGACTGTGTGGATCACAATAAACTGTGGGAAATTCTGAAAGAGATAGGGATATCAGACCACCTGATCTGCCTCTTGAGAAATTTGTATGCAGGTCAGGAAGCAACAGTTAGAACTGGACATGGAACAACAGACTGGTTCCAAATAGGAAAAGGAGTACGTCAAGGCTGTATATTGGCACCCTGTTTATTTAACTTATATTCAGAGTACATCATGAGAAACGCTGGACTGGAAGAAACACAAGCTGGAATCAAGATTGTCAGGAGAAATATCAATAACCTCAGATATGCAGATGACACCACCCTTATGGCAGAAAGTGAAGAGGAACTAAAACGCCTCTTGATGAAAGTGAAAGTGGAGAGTGAAAAAGTTGGCTTAAAGCTCAACATTCAGATAACAAAGATCATGGCAACCGGTCCCATCACTTCATGGGAAATAGATGGGGAAACAGTGGAAACAGTGTCAGACTTTATTTTTGGTGCTCCAAAATCACTGCAGATGGTGACTGCAGCCATGAAATTAAAAGACGCTTACTCCTTGGAAGGAAAGTTATGACCAACCTAGATAGCATATTCAAAGCAGAGACATTACTTTGTCAACAAATGTCGGTCTAGTCAAGGCTATGGTTTTCCCAGTGGTCATGTATGGATGTGAGAGTTGGACTGTGAAGAAGGCTGAGCGCCAAAGAATTGATGCTTTTGAAGTGTGGTGTTGGAGAAGACTCTTGAGAGTCCCTTGGACTGCAAGGAGATCCAACCAGTCCATTCTGAAGGAGATCAGCCCTGGGATTTCTTTGGAAGGAATGATGCTAAAGCTGAAACTCCAGTACTTTGGCCACCTCATGCAAAGTGTTGACTCATTGGAAAAGACTCTGATTCTGGGAGGGATTGAGGGCAAGAGGAGAAGGGGATGACAGAGGATGAGATGGCTGGATGGCATCACTGATCCGGTGGACGTGAGTCTCAGTGAACTCCGGGAGTTGGTGATGGACAGGGAGGCCTGGCGTGCTGCGATTCATGGGATCACAAAGAGTTGGACACGACTGAGAGACTGATCTGATCTGATCTGAAGAAGGAAGCAGAGGTTACCCATAGGTAGGTACACTACTTGGATTTGAAAGCTGAATATTTTTCTTTATTTATAGGACAGACATATGTATTTGTGTTTAAATTTTGCCATTAAGTTTTGTGGAGATTCAGCCAAATTTCCCCACAGTTTACCCCAGAAATCATAGTTGTGAGACACATATATCATTTAAGGAAAATTTTACTTAGATTAATTCCTCATTAAATTATTCTAGATGGAATAGAGAACAGTGGAGAAAATAGATAGCATGATGTACATAATTTACTTATTTGCTTTTGACACAGTTATTGCGATTTTTATAGAAATATTAAAAAACAGCCTTCTCACCATTCAAGACCCACATGGCATTTTTTCTGCAACTAGCTTCTACTTCTCATTCATTCCAAGTTCCAGCAAAGGTGAACAACTGGTTTACAGTGAAATAGTTGGGTTGAATGGAAAGACAGTTGTTATCAGTTCTAAAGCCTTGGCCATTTGTTCACTTACAAAAAACTTTTTAGAAAAGTGAAGATCTGTTTGAAATTCTATGCTTAGAACATACTAAGAAATTTCTTAATTATTCCACCATCAATCTTCTTTAAAAAAATTAAAATTAAAAAATTGTTTTCTTTTTATATAAGTGCTCTACAATGAATCTCTCAGGACCCCACCACCCTCCTTACCTGAGCTATTTGAAACGGTCTTGTGTGGTCAGATTATAATACAGATCAACAAACCCCTATACAAAATTGTAAATTTAGTATTATATATATGCTGCTGCTGCTGCTGAGTCTCTTCAGTCGTGTCCGACTCTGTGCAACCCCATAGATGGCAGCCCACCAGGCTCCCCCGTCCCTGGGATTCTCCAGGCAAGAACATTGGAGTGGGTTGCCATTTCCTTCTTCAGTGCAGGAAAATGAAAAGCGAAAGTGAAGTCACTCAGTTGTGTCCGACTCTTAGCGACCCCATGGACTGCAGCCCACCAGGCTCCTCCATCCATGGGATTTTCCAGGCAAGAGTACTGGAGTGGGGTGCCATTGCCTTCTCTGATTATATATATATATGTATATAATTATAAATATTTACATGTAAGATAAGCATTGCAGTACAACCATTTTGGAAACGTTTGGCAATGTCTCATAACATGCATACTTTACTGTATGACTAATAATTTCACCCTTAGGTGCTAGTAGGAAAAAAAGCAAAAACAAAAAAAAAAAGGGCATTTTTCATAATAGCAAAGACCTTGAAGTACTTCAAATGTTCACCAGCATGTAAATGGATAAACACATTTTGGTATGTCCAAACAATGAAATGTTACTCAACAATAAAAAAGAATGAACCAGAGACACAGACAAATCATAAACACTAACCTTAGTGAAAGAAGACAGACATGGAAGCTTTGTCATATGAAACATTAAAACAAGCAAAACAAATCTGTAACAGAAAGCAGATCAGTGATTGCCTGGAGCTGGGAAGCAGGTAGGAAGGATTTATTACAAAGGAACATGAAGAAACTCTTTGGGGCACTGGGAATATTTCAGATCTTGATTCTGGAATTAGTTATGGGATGTGTACATTTGACAGGCTCATCAAGCTATACACTTAAAATGGGTGTATTTATTGTATGTAAATTTTATCTAAAATTTGATTTTGAAAGAAAAAAAAAGTCACATTGACATAGAATGTGTAAGAACAAATGAATATGTGGTAGAAGTAATTTTGTAATGTAAAGTAGTAGGAAATAACATCCCTAAAAGGGCAAGAACTTGCAATTGTATTGAATTAGAGTAGAATTGGGATTAAAAAAAAAATAAAATTGAACACTGAATGTAGAAATCAGCATTTTCTTTTATACTGCCAGGGAGATCAGAAGCAGGAAATGTTTATTTTTAGCACAGTGTAAACATTATACTAAGCACTTTGTAAGCCTAACATCATTTAATCTTCCCCAACCCCTGCCCCCACTATGAGGTAGGTTATAAAAAACAAACTTTAGGCATGCTAAGAAAACGCTCATTATCACATGTTGATGAGTGGGATGGCAAATTCAATAAGACTGACTCAAAGCTATACATACTTAACAGTCATACTCAACTAAATCTTTCTGGATCATAGTTCCTTACATCATTATGTAAATACTTGTATTTTAATTGTTCGTATAAACATCTTGTAAACAAAGAGTAAACGTAAAACATTGTACTCATTTATTCAATAAATATTTGACTATCTACTATGTGCCTGAAATTGTGCTGTGTACTAGGAACATGACAGATCCCCTGTCCTTGTGAGTTTAAAGATGAGGATAGCAAACAAAAAAGGTAAAATACTCTTTAAAAAAAGAAGTGCTGTAAGACCACATTTTACAGGCAACTACCCCCTCGAAAGTCATGATGTCTGAGCTGATGGATGAATGAGTTTGTTCTCTGGGTGTAGGAAGGGGAAAGGGTAGTAATTGCCCCAGAAGAGATTAATGGTAACATCTAGAGGAGAGAAAAGTTCAGTGAGACAGGTTTAGTGGACCAGAGTGTCAAGTGCAAAGTGAGGAAATGATGAGGGACAGGGTTGAAGTGATCAACATGGGCCAAACATTTCATTTCCTTAATTTGTGATCCAAATCAGAGTACCTGAGAGGGAAAAGGGCACTATTGATAAGTATGCCAAGACAATAGATCTAAATTGGGGCTATCCATGGCCAGAGGGATATTCCACATGCTTTGAAAGGAAGCTTGAGGTTTTCAAGGGTAGTAGGCACAACTGGAGGGCTTTAAGCAGAGAAGTAAATGATTAGATTAAATTCTGCCTTGTCTCATATGTGTTGTGATGCTTTGGGGAGGGGGTTGAAGTGCATTTTAACTTCCTGAAGTATACGTATGATGCCTTTTATTTTATTTTATTTTTTGAAGTGTAGTTGATATACAATGTTGTGCTAGTTTCAGGTGTACAGCTAACAGATTCATATATATATATATATTTTTTTTTTTTTCTTTTTCAGATTCTTTTTCCATATAGGTTATTACAAATTATTGGGTAGAGTTCCTTGTGCTATACAGTATGATGCCTTTTAAATCTTCACATTCTCAAAGGAAATTATAATTACTCAAGGAGTGTTTAAGGAAAAAGAAAATTGAACCAAAAAATATATTAATAGCCATAAGTGTAAAGATAATTTAAAAATAAAAGTATGTACTATTTTCTTTTCCTGGTCATGCAAAAGTGATTTTAAGCAAATATTCTAAATGAAAGGATATGAAAGTAAAAAGAAAGCAATTTTTCCAAATGATATCTTGAAATGGAAAAAAAAATTTTTTTTGAACGTTTCTAAGGCCCTGCTCTCCCAAAGTCAAATTTTGATACTGTTGTATAAAATAAAGTATTTAAGATTGCTATTTGATTTCTTAAAATTATAAAAGGTGTAGTAAAAAAGAATACTTTAATACCTTTTCTACTCTGAGACTGTCTTCATTTATTTGAATATTCCACACATAGGTGTACTGTGCCTAAAATGTGTTAGAAGAGTCTATAAAAGCAGGTTGATCCCCCTATGGACAAATGTACACATAGAATCCTTTCCTACATTCCTGAAATCAGGAAAATAACAGCTGAATCTCAGAGGGTTTTATTGGTTATGTTCAGTACTTGTCTTTTTTTTCCCTAAAAGCAAAGAGAAGTCATTGAGGGGTTAAGGAGCATATTTCAATCAAGAGGTCTCCAGTTCATATCAGGGTACCCCCTGGTGTCCTCACTTTTGGGGCTTCCCTGGTGGCTCAGCTGGTAAAGAATCTGCCTGAGATCAGTGTTCAATCCCTGGGTTGGGAAGATCCCCTGCAGAAGGGCATGGCAACCCACTCCAGTATTCTAGCCTGGAGAATCACAAAGAGTCGGACACACCTGAGCAACTTTGACTCACTTTGATCTAAAAGCAATTTGGAGAAAAGGTTGGTTGGGTTAGGAGAGGAAGGTTAGGAAGTAGGTTAGGAAGTAGACCATTCAAGAGCCATCAGCCAAGTGAGAAATCTGATAGCCTAGGCTGAGTTAATAGTGGTGGAGAGAAGTGAGTAGATTCAAGACATTTTTTTTGGGGGGGGTGGGGGGTTAAAAACAATTAAATATAGTGATAGAATATGAGAAGGAAGGGAGGGATTAGAGATGAATTTACTTTTATTTGAATGGATGAATGGTTGTGCCATTACCTGAGATAGGCAGATTAGAGATTTGGCAGAAAATTTCAGAAGATTGTTCTGTGTCATCAGAAAGGCTTTGAGATACACAAGAAGATAGTCAAGTAGGCAGTTGATATGCAAATCTGGAGACAGTTAGGTCTAGCAATATAAATGTGTAAGTCAGCTACATAGAGGAGGCAGCTGAAGTTTTGGGTATGAGTGACCTCAGAGAATAGATCTGAATTCTCTGGAATAGACATTAGAAGAAAAAGAGAATGAATATTCAATGACCAGATGAAGAAGAAGGAAACTTTGGAGACAAAGAGAAAAATGGGCAAGAGAAAGAAGTAGAACCTGAGAAGTGTAGTAATATGTAATTTAATAAGTGATTTGACAAAAGATTGAGTTTTCAATTATATTTCATTTATTTCATACTGATTTTACTGTTGCTCCAATTGGAGACAGTGGTCTCAATTTTGATTCTTTAGCCTCTTTCATCTATTTACTCATTGTATTTGTCTTCCTGAGAGAGGAACCCAGGTAGTAGAAAAATTAAAAATAGCTTAGAAACTGCCTAGGTTTATAAATTTAACAATAACATTGGAAGCTTTTTTATTCAGCACTTTTTATGTGCCCGTGCTAAGTGTTTTAGATGCATTTTGATATTTCATCCTTTCAACAAAGTATGGGATCAGTTTAGTTCAGTTCAGTCATTCCGTCATGTCCGACTCTTTGCGACCCCATGAATCGCAGCAGGCCAGGCCTCCCTGTCCATCGCCAACTCCCAGAGTCCACCCAAAACCATGTCCATTGAGTCAGTGATGCCATCCAACCATCTCATGCTCTATTGTCCCCTTCTCCTGCCCTCAATCTTTCCCAGCATCAGGGTCTTTTCCAATGAGTCAGCTCTTCACATCAGGTGGCCAAAGTATTGGAGTTTCAGCTTCAACATCATTCCTTCCAAAGAACAACCAGGACTGATCTCATTTAGGATGGACTGGTTGGATCTCCTTGCAGTCCAAGGAACTCTCAAGAGTCTTCTCCAGCACTACAGTTCAAAAGCATCAATTCTTCAGTGTTCAGCTTTCTTTACAGTCCACCTCTCACATCCATACATGATCACTGGGAAAAATCATAGCCTTGACTAGACAGACCTTTGTTAGCAAAGTAATGTCTCTGCTTTTCAATCTTCATAACTTTCCTTCCAAGGAGTAAGCGTCTTTTAATTTCATGGCTACAGTCACCATCTGCAGTGATTTTAGAGCCCAGAAAAATAAAGTCAGCCACTCTCTCCACTGTTTCCCCATCTATTTCCCATGAAGTGATGGGACCAGATGCCATGATCTTAGTTTTCTGAATGTCGAGCTTTAAACCAACTTTTTCACTCTCCTCTTTCACTTTCATCAAGAGGCTCTTTAGTTCTTCTTCACTTTCTGCCATAAGGGTGGTGTCTTCTGCATATCTGAGGTTATTGATATTTCTCCCAGCAATCTTGATTCCACCTTGTGCTTCCTCCAGCCCAGCGTTTCTCATGATGTATTCTGCACATAAGTTAAATAAGCAGGGTGACAATATACAGCCTTGACGTACTCCTTTTCCTATTTGGAACCAGTCTGTTGTTCCATGTCCAGTTCTAACTGTTGCTTCCTGACGTGCATACAGATTTCTCAGGAGGCAAGTCAGGTGGTCTGGTATTCCTATCTCTTGAAGAATTTTCCACAGTTTATTGTGATCCACACGGTCAAAAGCTTTGGCATAGTCAATAAAACAGAAATAGATGTTTTTCTGGAACTCTCTTGCTTTTTCGATGATCCAGTGGATGTTGGCAATTTGATCTCTGGTTCCTCTGCCTTTTCTAAAACCAGCTTGAAATCTGGAAGTTTACGGTTCACGTATTGCTGAAGGCCTGGCTTGGAGAATTTTAAGCCTTACTTTACAATGTGTGAGATGAGTGCAATTGTGTGGTAGTTTGAGCATTCTTTGATATTGCCTTTCTTTGGGATTAGAATGAAAACTGACCTTTTCCAGTCCTGTGGCCACTGCTGAGTTTTCCAAATTTGCTGGCATATTGAGTGCAGCACTTTCACAGCAAGGTATGGGATAGATAGTATTATTATCCTTTTCATAAACAAACAGAGTAAAAGAGAATTTGACACTGAAAAACAATTATTTGTGTTGCATAAAATTAGACTGAATGTTGAGTCCACTCTTGATAGTAGAATTAAAACAGTAAGTTAAACCTGGGCTGGATTCCTACTTTGGTTCTCAGATGATCTTTTCTTATAGACTCTAATCACATATGTGGACAAAGACTTCAAGGCACAATGGAGACAACTCTAAAAATATTTATACTAAGAATTTAAGATAAAAATAAACATTGAGAAAATGAATATATTCACCAGGCTAATTATACTAGTAATATTATGATTTTAATATTAATAATTGTAATATTAACATAATTATAATATTAAATTATAATATTTTTCAAGTTAATTTTGTCTAGTGGGCTACTTTCTTGAGCTAATCAGCATAGTCTTCACTCTCCTTTTTGATATCTTTATCAACAGGTATTTCACTTACTAGGATTATAAATTCTATTTACTTTGCAAGTTGATCTACAGAAATCAAAGTGTCAGTTATGTCTGTCTTTTTCATCTGCACTTCTGATAAGTTTCAGAAAGACTGACCTTGAAGGAACAGCTTAGATTCACTTTAGGTCATTTTCTACCCTATGTCAGAATACTGTTAGTAAACTGATTTATTTAGAATATCTGATACTTATCTTGGACATTATTTTCATATTTGATTAGTGAAAAGCATTCATTTTTCTATCAAAAATAGGGAAAACAAATTTGCAGTTTGAAAGTGAAATTTTTCAGACAGATTTTTTGGCTAAGTCTTGATACCACTTTTAGAAAAATTTACCTGTCATGTTTTGTCTTGACTTGTATATTGGAGGTGTGTATTCCACACAACCTATTTTCTAGAAGAAATCTGGTACAATTCCCAACATAACAACAGAGATGGGGAAGTGTGTGTATCTATTATGGTATAATTTATGTGAAAAAATTAGTTTTGATTCCCTTTTAACAAAGGCCATAATTGTCATACTCTGGGTAGTCTCTGATTGAACAAGCTAGTGCTATTGAGTGGAATTTCCATAGTTTAAGTTTGAATGAGGTAAAACCCAAACCTTAAGGAAATACAGAATTCAAGTTATGACTTCAGTTGTTTACAAGTTCATGTGAGTTTATGTGTTTCCATTTTTTATAGTAGCCATATGTAGCCATTGTTAGCTCATGCAATTATTGGTAATAAGCACATTCCTTGATACTAAAAATTACTATCTACTATGTTGTCAATGAATAGGAAGGAATAGTTATGATATTAATTCCATTAAAAATTTATTGAAGGCCTGTTAATCACTATGAGACTAGGCAAGGTGATCCCATATATATATTAAAGTAAGCACAGAGAATCTTACTGGATTTTGTGAACAATTGAATTCATAACTTTGATCTTCTGTAGTCTGCATTTCCTTTGTTTCACTCACAGAAAAGCATTAATATTTCTTATACTTTTCCACTTGAAATACCTGTAAGGACAGAAAATAATGAGTCTCTAACCCCAGGGTTCTGCCAATTTGTTGCAAAGTAAATTTACCCTGCAGTCAAGATACTTTTAAGATCTTTTATTTTTTTAAAAAAACTTAAACCCCATGGTATATCTCCTTTTTAATTACAAAAGCAGTATGTCTTTATTGAATAAAACTGATGATCCAGAAAGATGCATTATGTTTATTTGTTGATTCATGAATTCCATGGCACATCCTAGTTTGAACAAAGAATTCTACTGTAGACTCATTAGAGTTGTACCTAATATGTAGGGGTTCTGGAATTCCCCAGAATTCGTCACACTAATTTATGTGTATTTTTATCACTAACTTTTGAAAAAAATCTATTTGATACACTTGTGAAGAATGTAAATTGCAGTACTTAGCAAGAAACAGAGTTTTCTTTAGAAACACCCAAGGGCAAATGGACAAATCCCATTCCACATGGATTGTTTGTTGGAAATCTAATGACTTGTGATAAATTAATTATGCTACATCAACAGTCATAGACTTGACTAATCAAGATTTAGGAATTAAAGGAAGCAGATCCAATTCTTCTACAAAAGCAGTCAGAGTAGTTATATTTCCTTTCTTATTGTTTTGAAATCTCAATTTGGGGAAACTTGAAAAAAAATTTTTTTTGATTGTCCTATGACTTTTTATTTCATACGTGGAAGTCTTTTTTGATAATCCTTTTTTTTTTGGTCAAGCACCAACATTTCAGATACATTATGTCTACTCTTCATTCTGCTGCTGCTGCTACTAAGTTGCTTCAGTCGTGTCCGACTCTGTGTGACCCCGTAGACGGCAGCCCACCAGGCTTCCCAGTCCCTGGGATTCTCTAGGCAAGAACACTGGAGTGCATTGCCATTTCCTTCTCCAACGCATGAAAGTAAAAGGTGAAAGTAAAGTCACTCAGTCGTGTCCAACTCTTAGCGACCCCACTGACTGCAGCCTACCAGGCTCCTCCCTGCATGGATTTTCCAGGCAAGACTGCCTGGGGTGCCATTGCCTTCTTCATAAAGCTTAGGTATTATCATGCCTATTTACATATGGGGAAGGTAAAGTGAAGATAGGTTAAGGTACAGCCTCAAGGTTGCCTGACCAGGTGGTGTCACTAAGCATTTTTAATACAGGTTTGAGCAAACTTCAGGAGGTAATGGAGGACAGAGGAGCCCAGTACGCTGCAGTCCATTGGGACACAAAGAATCATACACAACTTAGCAACTGAACAGCAACAAATACACATAATTCTTCTAAAGATATAATAATGAAAGATAAGTGTGACTTTGAAAAAGTTTTATGTGCCTGTTTGCAAATAAAGACATGGACTATATACATTATATATTTATTCTGCTATCATACAAGTTACTTCATTTAAGTATTTAAAAATCTATGAACCTTTGGAAAATGCAAGAGAATATCTCATCATTCTAATAAGTAACAGGAAATAGCTTGTTTATCTTGACTTTTTGTATGAATTGTATCTCAGGGTAACTGAATAGTTGATAAAGGGAGGTTTTTCATTTTCTGTATATGTGTTTTTTAAAAAAAATAAAAACATTTTTAGAGCAGTTTTAGACTCACAACAAAATTGAGCAGGAAGTACAGCATTCCCATTACACTCCTCTCTGTCTCTCCCTCCCAAACGTCCCCCACTATCAGCATCCTGGACCACAGGGTACATTTACTTCAATTGATGAACCTACATTGACACATCATCACCCAAAGTTCACAGTTTACATTTGATTTCACTCTTGGTATGGTACTGTCTATGAGTTTTGACAAATGTGTAATGACATATAACCAGCATTGTAGTATTATACAGAATAATTTTCATTGCCCTAAAACATCCTCTGTTCTTTGCCCATTTATCCTTGTTTCTCCTTTAGCTCCTGGCAATCACTGATCTTTTACTGTCTCCATAGTTTTGCATTTTCCAAAATGTCACATAGTTGGAATCATACAGTATGGTCTTTTCAGATTGGCTTCTTTCAGTTAGTAATATGCATTTAAATTTCCTCCATGTCTCTTCATTGCTTAAGAGTCTATTTCCTTATAGTACTTAATAATATTCCATTGTTTATTAATTATACCATAGTTTATTTATCTACCCAAAGACATCTTGGCTGCTTCAAGTTTGCCAGTTATGAATGAAATTGCTATAAAAATTTGTGGGCAGGTTTTTGTGTGTGCACAGGTTTTTAACTACTTTGGGTAGATGTGAAGAAGTAAGATTGGTGGATCATTTGGTAAGAGTATGTTTAGTTTTCTAAGAAAACCATCAAACCATCTTCCAAGTGGCTGTATCATTTTATATTCCCTACAGCAAGAAGTGAGAGTTCCTGTTGCTCCATATCCTTTTTGCGTGTTGGCCATTCTAATAGTGTGTTATGGTGTCTCACTGTCATTTTAATTTGCAATTCCCTAATATGTGGTATTAAATATATTTCCATGTGCTTATTTGACATCTCAGGTTGAGATATCTGTTCAGGTTTCTTGTCCGTTTTTATTTGAGTTGTTCATTCTCTTATTGTTGAGTTTTAAGAGTTCTTTGAAACTTGAAAATTTATAGTGAAGTGTAACGTGAGAAAGATACACATACTTGCATTAGCAGATTCAAGGCAGAAAGCATGGAGAATGGGGAGGGCAGTATTATGTGGTGAGAAAGGGTGGTAGGGCACAGTGATAAGGAGGGACTGATTTCATTGATGAAGATAGATTTAATGGCTCCTCATTGAAATCTGTGTAATTATCCTGCGATTACAGTTTCTTTTCCCATTGTCATCCTCCCATTGCCTCATCCCATGATTCCATTTGCACTCCTTTAGTCCTCCTAGATGTTTGGTCTGAGTCCCTAAGTATTCTCTCCAGCATTAGGATTTCTGTGACTCTTCCTGTTTCCCATTGGCACTGGTGATACAGTACTGTAAGATATAACAATGTATTCCAGCTCTGCTGCTTAAGGATCATAGTCACACTCTGTCCTATGCAGAGCCTTGAAATAAGCAGTCACCTGTGTGTACACAAAGCCATTTAAGGTCTTTGTCTGATGTCTTTGTATACATTTGGTTCTGTCTAAAGGAGATTCTATTGAGTGTCTGTATGAAATGCAGTACCCATGGGCTGGATATAAAAAATGAGTAAGACAAGGCTTGTGATCTGTAGGAATTTTTAAGTTAGTGAGAGAGATGAACAAAAACAAACAAAATGAACCCAATTTCAATATATTCTAACATGCACAATTCTTATAATAATATTTATGTAACAACATGATCATGGTCTTAGAAGTGCTGGCTAGTACTCATAGAAACGGAGAGTAGATTGATAGAAGTGCTGAAGAGTAATCTGAAGTTACAAAATCCCAGCCATATGATGAATAAGTTTTGACGATCTAATGCACAATATGGTGACAATGATTAGCAATATGATATTGTATACTTGAAAGTTGTTAATAGAGTAGATCCTAAATGTTATCACCACACATATGAAAATGGTACTCATGTGAAAGGATGGAAGTGTTAATTAACTTAATTGTGTTAATCATTTTGCAATATATACATGTATCAAATAATCACATTGTATACCTTAAAGTTTTATGTTAATGTCAATAATATCTCAACTAAGCTGGAAAACAAAAAAAAGAATAGGTAGCTAGAGCATATTGGAGCTACACCTTTCCTTTGAGATGGTTTTTGAAGACTGTGTCAGACCCTGAAAAAAATGAAATTGCTGTTGATTTAATAACCAGCATTGAGTAAAACCATAGAAATGATCACTGGCAGAAGAAACACAGGGGAAACTTGTTCAAAGACAGAATGCTATTTTTTATGTATTCTAAGATGAAGTAAAACAAGGAAACAATACGAGCACTAAGAACAGGTATAACAGAGATTAATTTTCATGCTAGCTTTAATAGATTGCCAGGAGAAATATCAATAACCTCAGATATGCAGATGACACTACTCTTACGGCAGAAAATGAAGAGGAACTAAAGAGCCTCTTGATGAAAGTGAAAGAGGAGAGTGAAAAAGTTGGCTTAAACCTCAACATTCAGAAAACGAAGATTGTGGCATCTGGTTCCATCACTTCATGGCAAATAGATGGGGAAACAATGGAAACAGTGACAGACTTTATTTTCTTGGGCTCCAAAATCACTGCAGATGATGACTGCAGTCATGAAATTAAAAGACGCTTGCTCCTTGGAAGAAAAGCTATGACCCACCTAGATAGCATATTAAAAAGCAGAGACATTACTTTGCCAGCAAAGGTCTATTTAGTCAAAGCTAGGGTTTTTCCATTGGTCATGTATGGATGTGAGAGTTGAACTATAAAGAAAGCTGAGCACCAAAGAATTGTTGCTTTTGAACCGTGGTGTTGGAGGAGATTCTTAAGAGTCCTTGGACTGCAAGGAGGTCAAACCAGTCAATCATAAAGGAAATTAGTCCTGAATATTCATTGGATGGACTGATGCTGAAGCTGAAACTCTAATACTTTGGCTTCCTAATGTGAAGAACTGACTCATTGGAAAAGACCCTGATACTAGGAAAGTTTGAAAGCAGGAGGAGAAAGGCATGACAGAGGATGAGATGGTTGGATGGCATCACCAACTGGATGGCCATTAGCTTGAGCAAGCTCTGGGAGTAGGTGATGGACAGGGAAGCTTGGCATGCTGTAGTCCTTGGGGTCACAAAGAGTTGGACATGATTGAAGGACTGAACTGAACTGAACTGAGCTCTAATACATAGGTAGCAAGTGCTCAAAGCATTGCACAGACCTTCAGGCTTCCTCCAGACCCTGTGAAAGGAATGCTCCCAATTTTTGAAAGATGGCTTGGGCTTGAAACTCAGGTGGAATCACCTGATTATACATCCATCATGCTATGGATGTATAATCCCTGATTTAGAGTAAAATGACACTCCTTGGGGGCTTCCCTTGTGGCTCAGATGGTAAAGAATCCACCTGTAATACTGGAGACCTGGGTTTAGTCCCTGGGTCGGGCAGATCTCCTGGAGTAGAAAATGGCAAACCACTCCACTATTTTCACCTGGAAAATTTTACCGACAGAGGAGCCTGGCGGGCTACAGTCCTAGGGGTCACAGAGTCGGACACAACTGAGCGACTGAGCATGTACGCATGGCTCTCCTTAGACATAACATTCCCAGCATGTGTTAGATTATCTTAGTAATTAAACCACATTTTAGATTGATTCTAGGTTAAACTGGCAGAAGGTAAATGTAGATCACTAAAGTAAGGTAAGGTAAGATGCCTGGGGTTTTAGAATTAAAGACATATCCTAAAGATTAATGAGTCAGTTGAGTTGCCTCTGTTAGCCTAATTTTTGAGGCAGTATTAAAAAAGTCCATGGACACATACTAAAAGACTCATTAAAATGTATATTTAAACAGGAAGAAAATTAAGCTGATATAAGGAGTAGCCATATGAAAACTATGAATAATCATAAATAGAATTAGCTGTTGATTTGTAAGGCAATTAGAGAGTGAAACAATGATAAAGACAAGATTCTAATCAATAGTAACAAGAGGGAGATGGTTCAAATACTGGGTAAAGGAAATAAAATTCTTTGTCTTTGGAAGAGAAAAAAAGCTCTATATGTACACATACATACATATACACTTACACTTAGCATTTTGTATGTTATCAATGATAGACCACAGGGGACTATGGTTATTGTGAAACTATATAAATAAAATCATGGAAAGGGCTAATTTATTCACTTTAATTATTCCTCAAAATTATTACTGATCTCCATAAGTGACTCTCCAAAAACAAAAAGGAATATACATGTGTGTGTGCTTGCACACATACATAATATCAATGAGACATATAAAGTAATTATTCAGTCAACTTAATGTACTAATACAATCATCTTTATTGAGTTGTATCTTACATTCACTGTTAAAAAGTGAAAATAAAGTCCATCAACTAGGTAAAAGCAAAGCTGATGGAGAAGAACTAGCAATCATACTAGTTTTTGTGCCTATATTAAATTTTTAAACTACTAGCTGAATATGCAATAAAATATTTACCATATGTAATCTCATATCATAAAATACATGAAGGAGACTTCCATTCCCCTAGTGCTGGTAATAGTTGAATTGATTCATAAACATGCTTTTACACGTGTAATCAAAGGCTTCTCCTGATAGCAAGTCAAGCATAGCCCAAGAAGCTTACTGCCTCTATAAAACCCACACCTTTGGCGTAGCATCCCAATCCTTTGAATTCTCAGAACTATTTAAAAATACAGAACTATAGATGTACATACTTGCAAATATCCCAATTTAGGGGAAGGGATATATAATTATTCAAGCTGTAGGTACAATGAATACATTAAATTTTTATATGATACAAAATAATTAAATGATTTTATTTGCAAGACTAATCATAATCCATAATCTCAAAGATCAAGTGATTATGACCTTAAAAAGTAAACCTCAAACTGAGCATGTATAATTTACAAGGTAACTATATTCATTGGTTTTAAACCATCATGAATTAATACTAACAGGAATTAAGGCAACTTTCTATTGGTTATAGCTCTTGGAAATTTACTTATCACCAATAAAATATATTCTTAGTGCCATTTCTTTTTAACTATATAGTGGTTTGTAGTGTTTCAAAAAACCCATTAGAGGGCGATATAACATTACTCTGAAGCTGAGAAAGTGCACTAATGAAAGGATAAAATTGCCTTGCCTCTCACATGACAGTTTTGAAAATGGGCTTCTTAGTAACAAAATAAATTACTTAGTTTTAGTCTTCCTTTATTAGTATTTTACCTATCTGAAACACAAAGCCTCAGATGACTTAAAGCTTTTTTTTTTTAATTTAGAGTTTAAAGTGATATTATTCTAAATTTGTATTTCTGTGTGTGCTTTGTGTTTGATATAAATAGCACAGTAAATGTCCTCAAGTTCTATTTTAAAAGATTTTTCCCCATAATATAAAGTGTTTCTTAAAATTGAATAAAAAACTTTCTATTTTAAAACTTAGGGATATACACACACACACATATACACATTCATATATATGTGAATAATGAAATAATTATGGGCTTTTTAAGGTTGATTGTTTATATTAAAGAACATATATTTTACATATATGGTTTATAAATAAAATTTAAAGTTCTGCTTAGTCATGAACTCAAGTTGTATTTGTAAGTTTGAAAACGAAATCTTAACTAATGTAACCAAATAGTCTATATAATTTAACATAATTTTGTTTTACTTAATTGAAATATAGTTAAGAATGAGTGTGTCATGAATCTGGTTTCACGTTAAAAAACTGTCCTGTGTAACAACAGAGCACAGCAGGCAGCAGGGACCTATCTCAAATCCTGTCTTCAATCCTATTGATTTGTGCTGCACTGGAAAAAAAAAAAAGGAACATTTGAAGAAAACACTAGGATTAATTAAAGTACTGTATTAGAACTTCTGTTTTCTTCTGAGGCTGTAATGAATCAGTTCTGGATTCTTCTCATCATAGGGGTAGCTGATGACTGGGCCAATGGCGAGCAGTTGAGTGATACAGATAGCCTTTCGTATAAAGACTGGTGACTGTCTGAACTTGATGAAGGGGATGGTAATTAAGTAATCAATTAGACTGTTTTGGGGACTTAGGATAGACCAGTGCCCCTCTAACTTTTAGCCCATATCCATGTACCTCTCGTACTGTTTACTTCATTGAACCACTTTTTAAACTTAAATAATGTATTATAAAGGTTGCCATTAGCATAAATTGAAAACCAAAATAATATGCCATAAATACCAGAAATATGATCATGCCTTTTTTTTCCCTTTTTGCTGATATTAAATGCAACTGAAAATCCCATTTCACATGGCCACCTAGGTTGATATAATGGGCCAGGTTGCAATTTACATTTTTAATTGCAGATTACAGGTCCTGAGAGCAGTGGGAGGTACTGTGAAGCAAGAAGCTAGAACTGAGGCTACTATTTGACCTAGATGAGATGCCCATCTCGGAAATAGATATTTTGATATTTCAAAATGACAAATTGCACAGCTTCTGTTTTACTCTACCCAATGCCAGTATTCATTCTGTGCCCTAAGTGGAGAAGTCCCTGAATGGGAAAGAGACTTTGTTCTCTGCATGGTCCAAGGCCCAGGAAATCATTCACACCTGCATGCCTCCATCACCTCGCTGGGTGAACCCACAGCAATCAGGCTACTAACCTGAGATCCGAGGAGAAGAAAGTTCTCTCCAGCCTTCTTAGCAATCTTAGGAAAAGGACAAATATTCAGCATTGTCCCATTTAAAATTATTTTATTGGCATACATGTTTATATTTGGAAGCTATGAGTCAGAGAAGAATCTTGCAAAGACCAATACTGGTGAGAATAGAATTGTAGGTAGTGGGTGGTCCCTGTGACATTTCAGTTTTGTAGATCAGTTCATCAGTCACCTTAGATTGGCCAGGTCTTTTCACCAGTGCTTCCTGGATAAATATCCAGAAATGTGCTTATTTATTTGTTGGAAAAGAAAAGATCCTTAATCAAAAATAGTAAAAATAGTTTTAAGAAGTATATTCAAATCTTGTATCATTAATAAATGATGTTTTATTTTAATAATAATGTATGTTAGTTTAAGAATAGATTTTAATATAATGCCATACATTCTTTCCAATACAGTCACAAAATTTTTATTCAGTATTGTCAGAATTGTTAGTCTGTCCATCCATACATTTAGACACCTAACCTGACATCTCCATGAATTAAAGCATCGTTTGCTCAAGGAATTCTTCAGCTCAGGTGCCAGACAAGCTGTTAATTAAAAATAATTTGATGCTGGTCCATGAACTCTCTGAGACAAAGCTATCCAGCTTTTGGTTGTCATCTTATGTAGATAATGTAAAAACTGCTTTTGACTTTCAGCATATGCTGCTGCTGCTGCTGCTAAGTTGCTTCAGTTGTGTACGACTCTTTGCAACCCCATAGACAGTAGCCCACCAGGCTCTGCTGTCCCTGGGATTTTCCAGGCAAGGTCCGACTCGTCGCGACCCCATGGACTGCAGCCTACCAGGCTCCTCTGTCCATGGGATTTTTCCAGGCAAGAATACTGGAGTGGGTTGCCATTGCCTTCTCCGTTTCAGCATATAATGAAGCAGAAATATAGCTGTAGCAGGATTTGCATAGAAATGACAAGTACTTGGCACACACACAGTTTATTTGCCCCTTCCTGTGCCAAAAGCAGATATTGCTAATTGATCATTCCTACCAAAACTGATAAGAATCCATCTTTAGACAGCCATTACCTACCAACTAAAAAGTGAAAGTGTTACTCGCTCAGTCATGTCCGACTCTTTGCGACCCCATGGATTGTAGCCCGCCAGGCTCCTCTGTCCATGGGATTCTCAAGGCAATTGAAACAGACACGTTTCAGGGTTATTTGAAACCTTCAGGCCATTCTTGTAATTGGAGGAAGAAAAAGAAGAAAGACAAAGTAAGGATATGGAATAAAGAGGAAAGGGAACCAGGGTTTCCCAGTGAATCACAAATTAAGAACATCCTTTCTATGTGCTGCTGATAAAAATTGGAGTTGAGGCAAAGGGAAGGAAAAGAGATGGATAAGAAAGTTCTTCTGGTCATCCCTTTCACCATAGAAAAAGAATCCTCTACAAAGTAGCCAGTTGTCATGGTGACCTGGGGGAAGTTGGGGATGTCTACTCTCCACTTCTCTTACTTTGTTAAGTTAAATTTAACATATATTTGCTAAGTGACATTATATATACTATGCATATGTTCCTGCTATGCGGCATTTGTTCTGTGGTAGATAGGAAAAAAAAAAGAATAGCTACAGTTATGTGCAAGGCACCATGTCAGGTATTAACATATTTTATTTAAAACCCCAAACACCTTTGAGCCAAAGTAGTATTGTATTGACTTTAAAGATGAAGAGACTTTGGGGGAGTTAAGCCAATTTCCAAAAGTCATAACAGTGGCTAAGTGAGGCCAGACCTTGCTTAAAAATTCGTAGTCTTTTCACATTCATGGCCAATAAGATAGTTGCACTGTTTTTACATATCTCCGGATTCAGTGAAATAGCAAAAGAAGCAAAAGAGCATCATTTTGCCTCCTTCATCATTTCCTTGGCCAAACCATTCAGATTCTAAAGGATAAAAATAAAAGAAAAAATAATCAGTTACCAGTGATTGACTTCCTATTCTGTTCTGATTACTTGTCGCCTTTAATTATTTCTAGGTTTGAATAACTTTAACATTTTCCCCTGAAAAATAGCTGTCTATTAAACTTTATTGTAAATGTAGATTTATTAATGTAAAGATAGCATATACATCAGGAAATCACACACTGTGACTTCTAGTTAAACACATCATTCTTTACCAAGATAAAGAATTTTGGAATCAAAAATCACTGTTTAAGAAAGTTCATGTTTTAATGAAACTATCATTTATTTGAAGAGATTGGGTTATTTTTTTAAACCCAAGTTAAATTGAAGGAATGCACATAAGAGGAACATGATAAATGAATCATTGAGAATAAAAATGTGGGGAACTACATGATTGAAACTAAGGCATTCCGCTTCATACTCTGCCTTATAGACTATCAATTGGATAATACAGTTCAGTACAGAAACCCTCAGTCATTGATTTTTCACTTTAAGTGGATTTCTGCTTCATCTAACTCCTAGCCCTGAGCTTAGAGAGGGCAAACAAGAATATTTGGGTTTAGCCTAGAGTGACATAAAAAGAAATGGAATAAAATCTTCTCCAGATTTCTGTGTAGCAGGTGGCCTACAGCATATGGAGATGGGGCTATAATGGTTCCAAAGTGAAGAACAGCATTGCTGGTGTCCACGAAAATGGAGAGCTACTATAAAAATGATTGACATGTTCTATAAAGTAGACTTTCACTGTCAATCATCTAAATATGATTCATTAATCATGCTATAAGCATTTGACAGCTGACTGACAGTAACAAATTCTCCCCAGAGAAAGCTATATAGAAACTTAAGAGCAGCTTATTAATGTTGATATTATTTAAGCCGGATGTTATGCATCATACAAGAAGCAGATAGCTTCTTGCAGCCCGACATAATTGATTCCAGCAGAACTTTTATTACCAGAGTGTGCATTACACGGTGTCTGATGCATTCCCAATTACAGAGCTGATTGGTTTCATGAAAATCTTTTTCACAAGAGAAGAAAAAAATGAGAGAGAAAACATCTCTGATCCAAATTAAACAAATTATTCAAAATAGACTTTTTATAAAATGCATTTTCCAATATATTTCATTAGTTTGGGAACCTTAGTATTAACAAAACAAGCAGCATGTCAGGCTGGTGTCTGTCCCTCCATGTGGCATCACCATGTGCCAGAGTTCAGGGCTTCATATGCGGCATGTTGAAATTGTTTTAGAATCTAATGGCTGTTTCCCTCAGACAGTTGTTAACTGATGATTGCAAAGAAAGATGCAAGGTCAAACTTTAAATGAAGCACAAGATAGAAAGACTAAGGGTGTAATATTAAAGACTTGCTATACATAGACCCAGGGGTTGTCCTTGGAGAAAACATCAATTAACACTAGGTTTTAACTATGATAAGCATGCTGACCATGATAACCACAATAAGCTCCTTATCGCCAATTTCAGACTTAAACTAAAGAAAGTAGAGAAAACCACTAGACCATTCAGGTATGACCTAAATCAAATTCCTTATGATTATACAGTGGAAGTGACAAATAAATTCAAGGAATTAGGTCTGATAGACAGAGTTCCTGAAGAACTATGGACTGAGGTTCATGACATTGGACAGGAGGCAGTGAACAAGACCATCCCCAAGAAAAAGAAATGCAAAAAGGCAAAATGGTTGTCTGAGGAGGCCTTACAAATAGCTGAGAAAAGAAGAGACTCGAAAGGCAAAGGAGAAAAGGAAAGATATACCCGTTTGAATGTAGAGTTCCGAAGAATAGCACAAAAAGATAAGAAAACCTTCCTAAGTGGTCAGTGCAAAGAGATAGAGGAAAACAGTAAGACTAGAGAACTCTTCAAGAACATTAGTGATACTAAGGGAACATTGCCTGCAAAGATGGCTCCATAAAGGACAGAAATGGTATGGACCTAACAGAAGCAGAAAATATTAAGAAGAGGTAGCAAGAATACACAGAAGAACTGTACAAAAAAGATCTTCACAACCCGATAATCACCATGATGTGATCATTCACCTAGAGCCAGACATCCTGGAATATGAAGTCAAGTGGGCCTTAGGAAGCATCACCATGAACAAAGCTAATGGAAGTGATGGAATTCCAGTTGAGGTATTTCAAATCCTAAAAGATGATGCTATGAAAGTGCTGCACTCAATATGCCAGCAAATTGGGAAAACTCAGCAGTGGCCACAGAACTGGAAAAGGTCAGTTTTCATTCCAATCCCAAAGAAAGGCAATGCCAAAGAATGCTCAAACTACTGCACAATTGCACTCATCTCACATGCTAGCAAAGTAATGCTCAAAATTCTCCAAGCCAGGTTTCCTCAGTATGTGAACCATGAACTTCCAGATGTTCAAGCTGCATTTAGAAAAGGCAGAGGAACCAGAGATCAAATTGCCAACATCTGTTATCAAAAAAACAAGAGTTCCAGAAAAACATCTACTTCTGCATTATTGACTATGCCAAAGCCTTTGACTATGTAGATCACAACAAAATGTGGAAAATTCTTAAAAGAGATGGGAATACCAGACCACCTGACCTGCTTCCTGAGAAATCTGTATGCAGGTCAAGAAGCAACAGTTAGAACTGGACATGAAACAGCAGTCTGGTTCCAAATCGGGAAAGGAGTACATCAAGGTTGTATATTGTCACCCTGCTTAGTTATTTGTTCTTGAGTGACTACATTTAGAGATTTTCTTTTAAAATGACATAAATCCACTCCCCCATTCCCAACCAAAGAAAGACAGGCTACCTTAAATATCTTCAAGGTTTGTTTTTTCATGAATAGTTGATTCTCATTATACTCAGCTACTTTCCCTTGGGTACAAAAAATATGGGTCAAGTTCTATTTTCGTGGCCTTATTAAATCACAGCTGTAAGTAACATTTTTAAGCATCCATGACATTGATTAAAAGATATCTTTCACATAATTTTTTTTTATGTCAGTCTTCTTTTTGTTACGCATAACGTTTTCTCTTCTTTCCAGACTCAGATTTTTCTGCCTATTCTGTTTTAAATATTTTGCTCCTGACAATTAAAATGCTTGCCTCTTGGTCTTAACTTCCTTTCCCTTATTCCCATCAAGCATCTGTTTTTCCACATTCTTGTATAGTTTAGCTCAGAGTGCCAATCAGTGATGATAGATCACATTTTCAGACAACAGCCTGGACCCTGGTTCTGCACTCCACATGCATTTGCCATTTTGATTAATGAACATAAATCAGGGGTGACAATTCACATTTGCAAGTGGATAGAGAGAATTATTAGAAATACAGCGTGTTAGTTAGCCAAAGCTTCCCTTCATTTTATTACAAATGCATTGAAAACAAATACATGCCCCTCAGAGAACCTTGTGATTATCATTAGGGAATATCTGAAGTATGTAAATAAAACACATTGCCTAGTCTGTTTTCATTGCTTAGATCTCATAAAAGATCTTTATATTTCAATATGGCCTAACCACGAAAAGATCTTTAAAATTTTCCATATCTGCATAAACCTCTATTACATAGAAAGTCTCCAAAAAGCAGTGTTTTTCTCTACCACTTAATGAGCCCATAATTTTGTGGTATGAAAGACAGTGCTAGGAAGATATTCAAACTTGCTGTCTTAATTCACATAAACAATAAAAATTATGAACTTTTAAATATCCATTCCATTAATTACTTTCTTCTTTTTATTTCTCTATCAATATTAACTTTTGAAACACAAAATTTGTAATAAACAATCCTGTTTAAAGCCAAAGTGCTGATAATATATGAACAGACCTAAAATTATCTGGTGACGGTACTTTGTTTTCTTTGACTGTTAAAATTTCTGATCTGATTGCAACTTGCTGATCTGACTCTTCACATAAGATATTATAAGTAGCAGACTGTAATTCACAGACCATTATGTATTGATTCTAAGAGTGACCAGAATGACATATTAATTTTAAAGCATCATAACTATAATGGCCCATTCATTGTATGAAATGAGTATTAAATCTTTATAACTACTTAACACTGTTTTAAAGGGCCATGGATCTAATTGCCTCAGCAAATGGACACCTATACCTGCAATTATTCCCATCTCCTTAAAAGATGAAAGAAAGCACTACTATGTTCAGTAAAGTGTCACCCACTCTTCTGGTAAAAACTGGATGTGCTTTTAAAGCACGTGTACCAGTCTGAATTTTTACAAACTCCATCACCATGGAAAATTTTAAAATATTTGCTGTATTTGGATTAAGTCTCCATCATTTATCATAACATTTTTACTTAGGAAATGCTTTATTTTCATTCTCCTTTTGTGGCAGTTAAATTGTCCCTTGAAAGCCTCTGGAGTAGACATGGGAAGAATGGTTAAATTGTTATACATGTGAGGAAACAGCAAAATAGGTGCTGTTGAGGATTAATCTCAATTTCCAAAAGTTACATTAAAGTCCTGCTAGTCAAAGCATGTAGGAGGAAATTTACTTCTGCAGCCAATGAAAACCACAGTCTTGAGGGTTTCCAAAAGCTTCGCTTTCTTGGGCTTCCCTGATAGCTCAGTTGGTAAAAAAAATCCACCTGAAATGCAGGAGACCCTGGTTCGATTCCTGGGTCAGGAAGATCCACTGGAGAAGAGATAGGCTTCCCTCTCCAGTATTCTTGGGCTTCCCATATGGCTCAGCTGGTAAAGAATCCACCTGCAATGTGGTAGACCTGGGTTCAGTCCCTGGGTTGGGAAGATCCCCTGGAGAAGGGAAAGACTACCTACCCACTCCAGTATTCTGGCCTGGAGAATTCTATGGACTGTATAGTCCATAAGGTAGCAAAGAGTCAGACACGACTGAGCAACTTTCACTTGGCGTCTTGCTTAAACTTATCTGGCTTAGTAGTAAGTGGTCTTTTCATGTTAAATTTATATAATAATTGGCATAAAAAATTCAAGTGCTGAGTATCCTTTGGATTAATTTTATTCAAGCAGACATATATATTTTATGAGGCAATGTGTTAGGTGCTGCAGATAAAGGTATCAAAGAGACTCAGTTTCTGCTTTCATAGTATCTTAATCTAAAAGGGGAAATATTCATGTAGGAAAATGAGTTGCAGTCCAGTTTGATAAGTATGGTAATGGAAGTATTCTTAAGACAGAGTGCTAACAAGAGGAACAATGATTCAACCAGCACAGGGAGCTCAGCTCTGCTCTGTGATGATCAAGAGGAGTGGGCTTGGTGGGGGTGGGGGATAGGAGGGAGGCTCAAGATGGAGGGGTTATATGTATACTTATAGCTGATTCACCGTTGTTGTAAAGCAGAAACTAATACAGCATTATAAAGCAATTATCCTCCAACTAAAAATAAAAGACACTATAACTAAACCCTGAAAATACAACTCCCCTGACATATCAAGAAGGAAAGTGTATTATGAGGAGAAGAAATAGCGCATTCAAAACAGAGAAGAATGAAATATGTGGCCTGATAGAAAACAGCAAGTAGCCTGGACTCCAAATTAACTATGGGGTACAAGGCAGAGATGGAGGAAATGATAAGGGATGATAAGTAGGGAGCTTCAGAGTTTAGAAATTATCCTAAAAGTGATACGGAAACAAATATATGAGGTATTTCACTTGAGAAAAAGTCTATTGAACCAGAAGTAGTCAATTTAGGAGTTTTTGGAGAATCTTAAATAAAGAATGAATATAAATGTAAATAAAGACTGAATATTAAAAATTAATTATATTTTAATTCATAAAATATTTTGTCAGTTCTGCCAACAAAAACTCTGGTTGATTTTAAGACATGTATAATTGTAGTAAAAGCCACCAAATGCATCTAATT
Organism: Bos indicus; assembly: GCF_029378745.1. Taxonomy (NCBI): domain Eukaryota; kingdom Metazoa; phylum Chordata; class Mammalia; order Artiodactyla; family Bovidae; genus Bos; species Bos indicus. The sequence goes on along the minus strand of NC_091764.1, from coordinate 39,622,151 downwards.
TATCATTAAATTTACCTTCACTGCATCAGATGCCAAAGAACAAGTTCAGCAATTTTTCCTAATGTCATGCCATTATCATTTATCATTATTTAATGCGTCTAGATCTAAAGTATAAGTCCATGAAGGCAAGCTTTGTCAGCAGCCATATAAATACAGTTCACTTTGATTTTCCCCTCCTGTGTCATAAAAGGGGTCTTGCCTTTTTCTATGTGAGATGGCATTTAAGTTCAAATAACCTTTTAAGTGAGTACATTATTTTTTTTCTTATGTTGAACTGGGATAACTACATCACCAATATGTGGTAGAACAAATTGCAATCACATGTCAATAGGTCATCCTAATGAGTAAGGGTAAAGCTGGTATGTTCCTTTAGAAAAAATTGGTTTTATTTTTCACAGAACAGCAGTATATTTTATTAATATTAATAATAACTGTTCTGTGTATTATGTAGTTAAAATTAGTGACTTGAAACTTTCTTAATGTCAAATATTATTTAAAATAATCAATCCATTAAACACTAAATTGTCATGGCATCAAGGTACAATTTGAATTAAAATATATAGATTTGATATCTATAAATGGACAGCCTTTTAAGTGTTGAGCTTGTATCTGTGTTTGTGAATATTTTCTAGTTGAAAGTAGAAAGAAAGATTGCTCTCAATTAACCAAAGTTCTGAGTTAGAGAATTCTTTGGAAGCAACTATAGCTGACCTTTGAACAATTTGAGACTTAGAGATGCTCACCGTCCACAGTCAAATATGTATAATGTACAGTCAGCCTTCTGCATCTGTGTTTCCTCTGGATCTGAGGTTTCACATCCATGGATTCATCTAACCATGGGTCATGCAGTATTGTAATATTAACCATTACAAAAATTTCTCATGTAAGTGTCACTGCATAGTTCAAGCCCGTGATGTTTGAGGGTCAACTGTACAGTACCTCAGTCTTTCAGGGACACAAAGATCCTTTTTTAAACCACCACCTGAAGTCTATGTGACATTCGTATCATCTCTGCCTGTTGATTCATTCAAGCACCTGAGTCAGTGGTGGACCGCAGACCTCTCCAGGCAGTCGGCTGCTTCTTCAGATGACTCCATTGGAAAATTCTTCCTTATATGCTTCCCAAACTGTCTCCCTGCAACCACAATTCCTGGCCTGAGTTCTGTCCTTTGGGGGCATACAGCTCTATATATATCTGAAAACTACTAAAAATGAATTCCTTTCTCTTTTTATTAAATCACTAGATTAATTGGTCACCAGGAAAATATGGTAGACAAAATACTCTAAAGTCAGCCAAATATTTGCAAAATCTCTCACTGAGTTATTATAGGCAGAAAAATATTGAGTGATGTATAGTTAATTGGCTTTGTAACTAGCGGCTAATTAATGGGTTGGTATCAATCTGAAGAGCTGAATATCTAAAGAACTTGGATGCTGTATGAATCTGTGCTTTAGACTCAACATTTGAATCCATGACTAAGCTTGAAGGCCTTGATTGACACAGGATCATATAGATTTTTGAGGCAACTCTGAGAGGGAGAGTGATGTGCTTACTGACAGTTATCCCTGAGAACTGTGTGTCTCATCTCCTCATTTTATTGAAGTCTTTGATAAAAAAAAAAAAAAAAAACTCCACCTTTCCCATAGGATCTGTCTGATTACCATATACAGATTAGCATTCTCCCCCTAAGTCTCCACTTCCTTTATTTTCTTCATTGTACTTATTACCACTTGATATATTGTATATTTATCAGTTTATTTGGAATTTTTCCACTGGGATGTAAGTTCCAACATTTTTTAGTTTTCATTACCAGAAATCCAAGCATTCAGTTCTTTCCTGTTAAATGGTCAAGTCATCAGCATGAGTTATGTAGCAGACTGAACAATAAACCTAAAAAAGGAATACTCATGGGGTGACACAGGGGGAGGCAGGAAGTAGATTCCCTCTGGTTCACTTTCTCACCCAGTGCATGCTAGGGACTATGCTAGACTTTCTCCTCTGAATTGTATAAAGGTGTATTGTAGACCTTAAAAACAAACAAGCAAACAACAACAAAAAAAAACAGAACCGTAGACTCAGATACAGGAAGTGAAGGAGAGAGGATTCAGACTCAGACACGATGGATCACAAATGTAAGAGACCTTTTAAATGTCTGACTAAAATGATCACAGTGTAAAGTGGCTTTTGTTGAACAAAAAATGAAGTACAATTGACCCTCGGGAAATCATTTACAGAAAAGGTAAGGCTTGATATAAAGAATAAAAGTGATTCTGAGGGATGTGAGAGTAAGGAACATGGAGAATACAGTGGGTTTAAGAGTTGGATAAAGATTAGGTTACAGATAGGGGAAGTTCTAGATTTAAATATCTCTATGTTGGTAAATCTAATTGACTAGCAGTGTTTTCATAGTTATTAAGAGGCTGAATGGTGCGATAGGCCTAAAATAGGTGCGATAGCCCTAAAAGTGGGGATGATTCTTCATCTCAAAGTGGTGAAATTGGTTCTTGGAGGGAAAAAAAAAGAAAAAAAAATGTTACAATGTAAAAAGAGAGTAAACGGTAAAGTAAAAAGGGAGAGAAACACAAGCCTAGTGCCAGAGAGAACCTGGGTGTGGGTGTATCTTTCTACTGTATTTACAACTTTTCTCTAAGCCTATTTGGAAATGAAAACTTATTTTTAAAAAACATATTCTTTTCTAGTAATGAATAGAGCATTTTCTTTTAACTTGAAGTTTTTAAAATGCCAACTTCATAAGTCCAACTGAACAATGAAAAAGTCTGAAAAATCCTATGATGAGAAGGCACAGGAATTTTAAACATTCCATGTGTAGGCCAGCAGATGGCAGAGTACCCAAGCGTCTGAACTTGGACTGAAAACTGCTTCCCATCAAATGAGTCCTTCGCTTGTTTTCATACAGTTTTTGTTGATTTGTAATGTCAAAATATAAAACCTTATTGCCTCAAAATACAGGGCTGTTGCTGAAATGGGTGTGAGTGGAGGCTGATGCGTTAGCTCAGAGGACTATGGAGGTGAGTTCCCCGCTGAAGTAGAGGCAGCTGGGGTGCTGAACACCATGGACTCAGGTGGTTATTCACAGTAGGGGTGTGATGTCCACAAACAGATGGCGAGCCTTCTCGTCCCAGTCTCTTTTTCACCTTATGCTCACTGTGGTGATTTCTCACCTGGTCCAGGTGGGTTTGTAATCAACTTAGTAGACTAGAACAACTGGACTAATCACCAATCTCCAGCTGTGCAACACTAATCTGGAGGTACTGCTGGAAGGAAAGTGTAAACTCCAGCTGAAATAAGGTTGGGGAATGGCTCTGGTTGTAACAACCAGGGATACTCTGCAGCTCTTTGCTCTGTAGCGAAAGCGACATTTGTTGTAAGAAATCAATTTCTCTTTGATACATTAGTGACCATGAATAAGATTCACACACAGAGGTTCCATATAGATAAAGATGAATTTTTCTAATGTCTAAGAGAAAAGAAGATAATTTATGTGAGCAAGTGAAAGGTAATGTAGAATAAAAGGGATATTAGTTAGACATTTTAGTCCTCAGCAAAGAATTTAAGCCTAATGGCCTCCATCTGATCTGAAAGCCAATTATGCTAATGGCTCTCTTAGAAGTAAAAGCTGTGGTCATAAGTCAGCAAGCCCTTTGGTACTCAGTGTGTTTGCATGGACACTTGGGTGATTCTTTTCCTCCCTTCCCCTAGCTGTACTCAGTGTTAAAATCATTTTTACCCTTTGATATATGGTAGGGGTAATAGGACTGAATGGAGTGGAGGCTTTAATAAGACCATCAGTGGATATATCTTCCAAACTGAGTTTTATGGGATATTCAAAAGCCATGGAAGAAAAAAATAGACACAAGATGCAGTGAAAAGTTGTCATCTTTCTATCCATATGATCTTTTTCACCAAATGCAAGGAGGCTTTAATTTCTTTTGTGCAGAAGGTTAATCGCTGAGATGAGTTAACATGCAGGCATTAGTTAATCTTAGCAGTCTGTTAAATGAACAGGTTTATTGACTTTACAAAAGGTTACTTTGTGTAACGATTACATTGAAAGAGCAGAACTCAATAGAGTGCAATAGAAAGCAGTATATTTCCTCTGCTGTCCTAAAACTGCTAGGTGGGCCAGTTATTTCCAGGAAATGTCAAAGCAGTCCCACAGCTTCAGCACTTCTAATTACAAGAACGGTCTTTTAATATTCAGAACTCTCTACTTCACTCAAAGTTAAACGCTCTCCAGTGTTATTCCCTTAAGACTCCTTTCACTCAGCTAGAAGTTCGGGAATGAGTGTGGGAGGCACTGCAGTGCCTAAATTCTCTCTAGACCATCCCATTTCTAGGCTCTTCTGATGTTTAAATATCTTCAAACTATGGCTTGAATTTGTTGTTGCAAATCATTTTTTGCAAGTCCTGCCTGGTGATCTGGCATTCACTCAGGTTATGGGGATCTAGTTTCTTATCTCAGCTGTTGGGCCTTCAGTCAAAAATGGAGCGAAAACAGGTCCCTTTAAATATCCTGTCCTATCAGTCAGATCCATGAATCAAGGCAAATTGGAAGTGGTCAAACAAGAGATGGCAAGAGTGAATGTCAACATTCTAGGAATCAGTGAACTGAAAAGGACTGGAATGGCTGAATTTAACTCAGATGACCATTATATCTACTACTGTGGGCAGGAATCCCTCAGAGGAAATGGAATAGCCATCATGGTCAACTAAAGAGTCCAAAATGCAGTACTTGGATGCAATCTCAAAAATGACAGAATGATCTTTGTTCGTTTCCGGGGCAAACCATTCAATATCACAGTAATCCAAGTCTATGCCCCAACCAGTAATGCTGAAGAAGCTGAAGTTGAACAGTTCTATGAAGACCTACAAGACCTTTTAGAACTAACACCCAAAAAAGATGTCCTTTTCATTATAGGGGACTGGAATGAAAAAGTAGGAAGTCAAGAAACACCTGGAGTAACAGGCAAATTTGGCCTTGGAATACGGAATGAAGCAGGGCAAAGACTAATAGAGTTTTGCCAAGAAAATGCACTGGTCATAACAAACACCCTCTTCCAATAACACAAGAGAAGACTCTATACACAGACATCACCAAATGGTCAATACCGAAATCAAATAGATTATATTCTTTGCAGCCAAAGATGGATAAGCTCTATACAGTCAGCAAAAACAAGACCAGGAGCTGACTGTGGCTCAGACCATGAACTCCTTATTGCCAAATTCAGACTTAAATTGAAGAAAGTAGGGAAAACCACTAGACCATTCAGGTATGACCTAAATCAAATCCCTTATGATTATACAGTGGAAGTGAGAAATAGATTTAAGGGCCTAGATCTGATAGAGTGCCTGATGAACTATGGAATGAGGTTTGTGACATTGTATAGGAGACAGGGGTCAAGACCATCCCCATGGAAAAGAAATGCAAAAAAGCAAAATGGCTGTCTGGGGAGGCCTTACAAATAGCTGTGAAAAGAAGAGAAGCGAAAAGCAAAGGAGAAAGGGAAAGATATAAACATCTGAATGCAGAGTTCCAAAGAATAGCAAGAAGTGATAAGAAAGCCTTCTTCAGTGGTCAATGCAAAGAAATAGAGGGAAACAACAGAATGGGAAAGACTAGAGATCTCTTCAAGAAAATCAGATATACCAAGGGAACATTTCATGCAAAGATGGGCTCAATAAAGGACAGAAATGGTATGGACCTAACAGAAGCAGAAGATATTAAGAAGAGACGGCAAGAATACACAGAAGAACTGTACAAAAAAGATCTTCACGACCCAGATAATCACAATGGTGTGATCACTGACCTAGAGCCAGACATCCTGGAATGTGAAGTCAAGTGAGCCTTAGAAAGCATCACTACGAACAAAGCTAGTGGAGGTAATAGAATTCCAGTTGAGCTATTCCAAATCCTGAAAGATGATGCTGTGAAAGTGCTACACTCAATATGCCAGCAAATTTGGAAAACTCAGCAGTGGCCACAGGACTGGAAATGGTCAGTTTTCATTCCAATCCCAAAGAAAGGCAATGCCAAAGAATGCTCAGACTACCACATAATTGCACTCATCTCACACGCTAGTAAAGTCATGCTCAAAATTCTCCAAGCCAGGCTTCAGCAATACATGAACCATGAACTTCCTGATGTTCAAGCTGGTTTTAGAAAAGGCAGAGGAACCAGAGATCAAATTGCCAACATCCGCTGGATCATGGAAAAGCAAGAGAATTCCAGAAAAGCATCTATTTCTGCTTTATTGACTATGCCAAAGCCTTTGACTGTGTTGATCACAATAAACTGTGGAAAATTCTGAAAGAGATGGGAATACCAGACCACCTGATCTGCCTCTTGAGAAATTTGTATGCAGGTCAGGAAGCAACAGTTAGAACTGGACATGGAACAACAGACTGGTTCCAAATAGGAAAAGGAGTACGTCAAGGCTGTATATCGTCACCCTGTTTATTTAACTTATATCAGAGTACATCATGAGAAACGCTGGGCTGGAAGAAACACAAGCTAGAATCAAGATTTCTGGGAGAAATATCAATAACCTCAGATATGCAGATGACACCACCCTTATGGCAGAAAGTGCAGAGGAACTCAAAAGCCTCTTGATGAAAGTGAAAGTGGGGAGTGAAAAAGTTGGCTTAAAGCTCAACATTCAGAAAACGAAGGTCATGGCATCCGGTCCCATTACTTCATGGGAAATAGATGGGGAAACAGTGGAAACAGTGTCAGACTTTATTTTTCTGGGCTCCAAAATCACTGCAGATGGTGACTGCAGCCATGAAATTAAAAGACGCTTACTCCTTGGAAGGGAAGTTATGACCAACCTAGATAGCATATTCAAAAGCAGAGACATAATTTGCCAACAAAGGTTCGTCTAGTCAAGGCTATGGTTTTTCCTGTGGTCATGTATGGATGTGAGAGTTGGACTGTGAAGAAGGCTGAGCACCAAAGAATTGATCCTTTTGAACTGTGGTGTTGGAGAAGACTCTTGAGAGTCCCTTGGACTGCAAGGAGATCCAACCAGTCCATTCTGAAGGAGATCAGGCCTGGGATTTCTTTGGAAGGAATGATGCTGAAGCTGAAACTCCAGTACTTTGGCCACCTCATGCGAAGAGTTGACTCATTGGAAAAGAGTCTGATGCTGGGAGGGATTGGGGGCAGGAGGAGAAGGGGACGACAGAGGATGAGATGGCTGAATGGCATCACTGACTCGATGGACGTGAGTCTGAGTGAACTCCGGGAGTTGGTGATGGACAGGGGGGCCTGGCGTGCTGCGATTCATGGGGTCACAAATAGTCGGACACAACTGAGTGACTGATCTGATCTGATCTGATCAGTAACTTTGGAGGATTTCCAGGATGTGAAAAATATGGCAGTGCAATGTGAAAATAGCATGATGTGCTTGGATTTTTGTTCACTGAATTTTAAAGGGGAGAAATCAGAGACTCCTGCAAGGTTCAAGTACACAGTGGTTTTCAAGTGATTGGGTTGATAAACTTTAAAAACAACTTTTCCTGTCAAACTTTAAGCAAATCAAACATTCTTGACATGTCATCTTGTTTACAAAATAAGAATGTTGAACTGAAGGGACTTTAAGGTTTCCTTTAGCTCAAAATTATTTAAGAATGACAAGTCAAACAATAAAAAAGAAATAAAACTGTCAAAATTATAATTGTATGGTCAGTTTTGATTTTATTCAAACAAAGTAGGTAGTTATTAATGGAGAAGGGAATGGCAATCCACCCCAGTATTCTTGTCTGGAGAATTCCATGGACAGAGAGGCCTGGTGGGCTACAGTTCATGGGATCACAAAAAGTCAGACATGACTGAGTGGCTAACACACACACAGGTAGTTATTGAACCTAAAAAGCTAAAACCTTGGTACAATTTATGAGCCTAAATGCAAAGCAGCCAGTCTTCATTGTGTAACAAATGATGGCTGTGGTGGTTAAAGATAAGGGCTAATTCCCAGTAATAGGTAGGAGCAACTATTACTGAATTAATTAGTTTCTATTTCGGTTACTCTAGAGAAAGCTGGTAATTTTTTTTTTTTTCTTAAGTCTATATCCTCAAGTGAGAATATAACTGAACCTGGGTCCAGTTGGTGTGAAAGGTGAATTTCTAAAACTGAAAATGTGGAAATCAAACATATTGCCATGATATGTGAACACTAATGCTTTTGATGAAATAAAAAGATTTGTTGAAACAACAAAACAAAGTTGAAGATAATCTGAGTGTTGAGGAGAGGCTATTAATCATTAAAACTCTTAATAAAAATAATTAAGAGTTTTAATGATTAATAAAAGAGTACCACATACAGAGATTTTTTTTAAATGTGAAGACTTCCTTCCTCTATCTCCATGCAGGGCTAGCATCCTATATGGCAGAAAACAGCAATATGAAATCGGACTTAAGTTCTAAGGTAAATACTAAACAAGGTTGCTGATGGTCCAGTTCTCCTTAACAGGTAATGTTTTGTTTGATGGGAGCTGGGTGCAAAGTTCAGCAGCCATGGGAAAACTGCCTTGCCCCACTCTAACCCTCACAGAGACTCTCTTCCAAAACTTTCCCAGCTTATCTCTGACCTGTCTGATGATAAAGTGAGCACACATTCCAAGATCTGTAAGGTAGTTAACATATCGTGGCTGTTGTACAATCCCATTTCATTAAATGAAGGCAGGCTCTATTTAAATAAGTTTCTGGTGCTGTCTGTTTTTGGAGGCACGAATGATGCACACATGTGTCCATGAGTAAATGTTTGGGTGTCCACTGGAAGTCTTTGAGGTGTTGCTCTTGTTTGCAGAAGATCCACAGGGCAGTGGAGGAGCTTGTGAGTGCACAAATTTCACTGTACCAGTTTAGGATTTTAGGGTAAAAAAATCTGATGACGTATAATGAGATACCTCGTATACAGAAAACAATAACGATTTACTTTTTGAAATATATGGCATGTTGTTCTATATAAATCATTTAGTGTTTTATACCTGCTCTTTGTGGTCTTTGTGTTATCTAGGTTTGGAAATGTTGTCCCTTGTTTTCACTTTTTCAATCAGTTAATGTTCCTTGTGTGAACGCTAAGTCACTTCAGTCCTATTCTACTCTTTGTACCCTAAGGACTATAGCCCTCTAGGCCCTTCTGTCCACGGGGATTCTCCAGGCAAGAATACTGGAGTGGGTTGCCATGCCTTCCTCCAGGGGATCTTCCTGATCCAAGGATCGAACCTGTGTCTCCTGTGGCTCCTGCATTGGCAGGTAGATTCTTTACCACTGAGCCACCAGGGGATGTTTCTTATTCAGACATAAAAACATATCTAAGGTAAATTTCGGGCTTCCCAGGTGGCATTACTGGTAAAGAACCAGCCTGCCAGTGCAGGAGACAAGAGATAGAGATTTGATCCCCAGGTTGGGAAGATCCCCTGGAGGAGGGCATGGTAACTCACTGCAGTATTCTTGCTTAGAGAAACCCCATGGACAGAGGAGCCTGGCGGGCTGCAGTCCATAGGGTCACAAAGAGGCGGACATGACTGAAGCAACTTAGCACAGCAATGTAGCTGTTATAGCTTCATTCTAGTTAGCCTCTGCAGAAGATTCAAGGAAACAACATGTTTTGATGTTGTCATATGTAGAAATAGATAATTGCATTCAAATATTTAAATAACTTAATACCATAATATATAAAATAGCATTTTAAACTCTAGTAAGTCCACATGGAATAACAGAAAGACTAAATTAGAGACAAACCTGTGTTGTAGTCTTAGCTCTTCTAAAGGCATCACCCAGAGAAGCTGATGTGACATGATTTCAGATTTCTTATTTGTAAAGTGAACTAGTTAAACGGATAAACTCAAAGATTATTTTCAGCTCAAAACTTTTTCAATTGAATACTTGATGTCTAAAAGTAATATCCTCATTAAAAGCATCAATCACCTTCAAATTGGCTTTTATTCATTACATTTAAGCTATTTCTTCATATATAGAGTGAAAAAGGAAATTACTAACTTTATTTGCAAAGATCCAAATACCATTTAGCTAAGAAGTCTAACCAATGTGAAGAAAAAAAAAAAAAAACCTTGAAAACTGCTAAGGAAGTCTGAATTACTGGAAAAATCTTCAGTCTTTTTTAAAAATCTCCTCAGAATATGTTTAAGAATTAGGCACCTCACCATCTGAAGCAAGGAAAGAGAGAGAAGGAAACCAAATAAAATAATAGCATATTCTGATAGGAACTCATCTTCATAAAGTAGACTTTCTGTTTTTTCATTTAGGACCTGAATTTCCTAAGGAAGCCTTACTGCTTAACAGAGAAGAACACTTCCCCTACAACCCTAGTGAATCTGGGTAGAAAATTACAAACACTTCTCAGGGCTTTTGCCAAAGTCTCTCCCTTATGTAGCTCTGGCATTTCTGCAAATCCTCTCTAAATATTGTGAGAGAAAGAAGTGGCTTTTTATTTGGAATGCATGTTGCGACTTCAGATTATTGGTGAAGCCCCTTTGTTTGGGCTTTATTGAAGCATGTCAACAGCTGTCAGTAATAATGCCCACTCTGCCTGCTGCAACATGATATATTGATATGTATACAACAATATGTTATAAATTGAAATAAAATATGCATTTTTTTATAATTTATCAGCATTATGATGGCACAAAAAAGGCAGTCTTATGAATAATACAGAGCTCTTCAGCGGGCATTATGTACTGTAGGTAATAAACGCAGCCACTCCCCTGACTGCCAGGAGAGTTGTAAAGCACAAAGCATTAGTTCAGCCCTGTGATAATAAATCATTTTAGTATGTCAGGAGGCTCTGGCTAACTTTTACTCCTGAGGTCTGAAAGAATAGTGTGCCATACGGCTCTGGATGGTTTCTGAAATGTTTAGACTGGCTCTGACTCTCCTGGGTAATGTTTGAGTGAGCGATATGGTTAGATAACAAGTGGCAGTATTTCTCAGGTATCAGTATCGTGATGCCTCCTGTTGTTTTATTGCCTAGAATGGCTGATTTTGTCCTAATTGGAACTGGAATTCTTCTTTGTGTCTCTATTTACAATATGGCACAGTGGTTTTTGTTTTTTGTTTTTTTTTTTAAATAAAAGTTGTTCTGTAATACAGTGGAACCACTTTAAAGTGGGACCACCCAGACTCTCAGTTATCTTTGTATGGATGAGAAATTAGTAAGTCCTTACTGTCCTTATTTATCCTCTTAAAAAAGTAGGCAGCCATATAGGAACTGTTTTTCTTGGAGCAACAATGGTCATCAATTTATGATTACTTCATGTCATTTAAGAGATGACAAACTCAGTTGGTGCTCAAATTTCAATTGATAGTATATGATTTCTGGAATCATGTTTATTCAAACTTTGTTAGAATACCCAAGCCTTCTTTATGTAACAATTTCTTCTAGAATAACAACAGAGGTGATGGTTATTATACATGTACAAAATGATCCCATTTAAAATTATTCTTTTGGTTGAGAATATACATTCTTTTAAAAACATGTTACAATTTTATTATACAGTAATCAAGGTCTTAAAAAAAATTGATAAGAAACACTAGATGGAAATTAACAGCTATTCTGAAGGAGGCGAGACATATATTTCATTTTGCATTACTTTCTTATGTTCCTACTGAGTAAATTAATTCTGAAAAGAATTTTAGCTCTTTTTGATGTGTAGGATTGCTTACCAAGCCTCTGCTTTCTTGATGTAAGCATCCACACAGTAAGCTCATGCTCATCTCTGTACAGTTCAGGAAACAGTGATTTGATGCATACACACAATACCATTTACTGCAGTGTGATAGCATGGTTTATAACTTAACTTCATTTGAACATTCAAACTAATTAGAGTCATAAAACTGTAATAATGGTGTATTTTACTTCACTGCCATATTAACCAATGTGGAAGGAGCATGTTTTTCATATAAAAGATCATGAACTAGTCCAAAATAATATTTGGATTGAAACAGGTGAGAAATCACAGTTCAGGCCCACTGCTCCTTCATGTCCTCAAATAAAAATGCAGGAACTGTTAGCAGCAGTACACCAGCTGAGCTGCAGAGAGATGGCCAATTTCTAGGGAAACCAGTGTTAGGGTCTTTTAAAACACATAAACTTGACTTCATTTGGAAACAAATATGTAACTGGTGCAGCTCACAGGGCATGGCATGGTTCTCTCCTGTTTCAAATGGCTTTCGTGGTCTCTGTTCTGCACCAGCGGGTCCTCAAAGCTGGCTCTCACAGAAGAGATTGCTGCAGTCCAGTACAAGGATTAGGAACGTCCAGAAAAGGATGGTGACAGCAATTCTGAAGACAGATGACCTCTGTCACCAGATTGAGGATATAGTAAAGGAAATAACTGTGTAAAGTGCTTTCCCATCAACTTACCTCTTCCCTTTGCTTTGTGAGTGTACCCTAGAGAAGAAAGTGGAGTCCTGGCTGCATAATTACAGCTGGATTTCCAGGGATTGTTATGAAATAGTTGAAAATTTTGACACCAAATAGGGCCTGCCATCAAATATTAAGCTTAAGAATGCCTATTTATTTGTGAAAAACCACTGTAGTGTGGAGGAAATGCTCATGAGGGGCCTTTCCTTTGGGTTCATGTAGCCAGAGATTTATGTGATGTTTGAGATCCATTGTGCTTTGGAATAGAATCCTCTTAGCATCCCTACCATCAGCTCAGATAAAAGATGATTTAAGTGCTGTGGCTGGCTAACATGCATTATTGCTTCTATTTATGGGAGACTTTTTTTATAAAAAAAATTTAAAGCAAAATATCAAATATGCTTTAGTAGGAATATTTATACATCATGAATGGAGGCTTCTCTTAAAAGGTTTTTACTCAAAAACATCTTTTTTTTTTTTTTTTGAAAATAGAAATTCTGAAGCTGCTTACTCTGTGTCATGACACTTTAAAATAAAGGTAAATATGTCACTGATTTATCACATTTTCTGTGAAATTCCTTTTTGCCATTTTATTTAGGAAAATGTAATAGAAATAGAAAATCCCTCCACATAAATATGCAGTAAATCACCTTTAGGGAGAAAGGCATATGCATTCATGAACACAACTTCTAGAACACAAACACACATTCTGACATACATAAAAGCACTTTAACTGGGAGGTGGGGGGAAGATTTGAAAAATACAAATTCTAATATTGATACTATTTAATTAACCTTCATAAAATGGTAATTACTAAGTAGCATAAGACTAAATCTTTGAGGAATAGTTTCATATGTTTTCCCTAATCCTGGGAAAATAGACATTCAAAATCTTTCAAATAAATCATTATCTTTTATTCCTCACAGTCTTATCAGAAATTCATTATGCTCCCTAGCTATGGCAAGGATACCTCCTCTTGTATCTTCATATTTTTTAACTTCATTTAAAAAATTTTCATAATTTTCTAATCCTAAATGACTCAATTCACTTTTAAAGTTTTTTGAAGTCTATATTTACCTCTCAAAACCAATACAATATTGTAAAGTTTAAAAATAAAATAAAATTTAAAAAATGCAAAAAGAAAAAAATAAATGATAGAATAAAAAACTTTTTTAATAAATGAGATATATTTTGTTTTTTTCAAAAGTTGCTTTGTTGAAAAAATGCTAAGTTAACTCTAGGTAATGTAAATTCTAAGATAGAATTTACAGAATATTTGCAAGATACAGAAATATTTTTCTCTATTGGATTATACATTTTTTGTACAGATATATTTGAAGATAATAAAAGTTACGTTACTTGGTTACTGGGAATATTGTGGACATTAAAAGTATTGATTGATTTTTTGAGATATTGGGGATCAACAACACTACAGCTTGTTATAATTAAAAAAAAAAAATGCTTCTAAAGCATAAGGTTTAAATGGAAGAAACTAAGAAAGTCATGGCCCTGCCTTATTTGTTTGCCTAGGTGAGAAACTTTGTGATCATACCAACATTTCTTGTACTGTTGAACCCTTACTGTTCTCATTTAGTAGCTGTACAAACCCATTTATGTTGCTTGTGTGTGTGTGTGTGTGTGTATTGCTCAGTTGTTTCTGACTCCTTGTGACCCCATGGACTTCAGCCCACCAGATTCCTCTGTCTGTGGAATTCTCCAGGCAAAAATACTGGAATGGGTAGCCATTCCCTTCTCCAGGGAATCTTCCTGACCCAGAGATTGAACCTGGGTCTCCTGCATTGCAGGCAGATTCTTGACTGTCAGAGCCACCAGGATTATGTTGATTAGACTCTTTGAATCTCAATTTTATCATCTGTAATTTGGGAATAATAATTCTCAGAGTTTTTGTAAGATTTAAAATGCTCAATAAATTTTGTTTCCTTTATACATTGTATAATTCAAAGCATAACTCATCCTGATTCTGCCAAAGCCAAAAGTCAGCCCTGAAACACAAAAGGTGCTCAGTACATGGTAGTCATGCAATGTTTATAGTTTTTCAGTAGGACCAGATCTGTAGGAGCTTGGTTTGTATGAACAGTGGTTGTGATTGGGATAAAGAGATAGATGACTTTGTGTACATCAGGAGGATGTTATGTTGCAGGGTCGACAAATACCATGATTATTCTTTCCCCATGAAGAATGTCCCCCTCTCCCATCCATTACCTCAAACCTGGTACATTAAATGCAGGGTTAGAGGAAAAGGTGGATCAGGTGTAATGGTCCTTAGATAAAAGTGAGATATCATCCATAATCGTGACCATGAACCTATGAATTGCAGTGAACAACAGAACAGAGAAAATTGAGCAGAAAAACAGATTTAAGGAACCAACTAAAGAAAGTTGTCAATCCTTACTACAAGGATCAAACAATCTTACCAAAGGGGAAAAAAAATGTTCCAGAGCTTCTTGGGGACGTATATGCAAAGAGCTAGCTCTGTGTTGCTGGACATCATGTGTGTGCAGGAAGTGCGAATAGCAAGTGCACAAGGGTCAGAAAGGGGCTTGCCATGTGGCGCAGTGGTAAAGAATCCTCCTGCCAATGTAGGAGACACAAGAAAAGTGGGTTCAATCCCTGGGTTTGAAAGGTCCCCTGGAGTAGGAAATGGCAACCCATTCCAATATTCTTGCCTGGAAAATCCCATGGACAGAGGAGCCTGGCAGACTACAGTCCATGGGTCACAAAAAGTTGGACATGATTGAGTGACTAAGCATGTACTAGCATGCAAGGGTCAGAAAAGAAGCAATAAATAGCCTAGTAAGAGGTGTTCCCTGGCAACATTTCATTGTATTTCTGAGGCCAGATAGGGTTTTTTTTTTTTTTTTTCTGATTCAGTTCTTACATTTCAGGATGCCTTCTGACGGTGTTTGGGCTTATTTTTGCCACTACTTTGGTGGAATTAGAGCTGGAAATCCCAAAATGGTCCAGAAATTCACTTTTTAAGTATACGTGTTAGCACCTTGGCCATCAATGGAAGCATGAGACTCCTTTTCTGTTCTTAATATGACTTTCTGGGTGTGGAAGCATGCTGCCTCTTTGTTGCCTTTATTTCTTAAGGAATTTGAAGAAGAATGTGGCACATTAAGTGTGACTTTCATGAGGTTCAGCAATCTTAGAAAAAATGTCCCGGAGAGTTGTGGTTTGACAGGATCAACTATGGGTTGGAGTAAGCACCCTCCAAATCTCTGTGAATGCTTGTGTCTTGCTCATGAAAAGTCTGGTGTGAATGTTCACAGTCAGGCAGCTCTGCTTGGTGGCTCTTTACTAAGATAGAGCTCAGGATTCTGGGGTCCTTGCATCTTGTGTCTCCACTGCCATCTTGGAGTCCCTTCCTTCCAGCTGCTCAATCCAGGTGGGTGGTGAGTGGGAGGTGAGAAAGACAGTGGAAAATAGAGGTTCACTTTGGCCATTTTGTGGCCAGGCCCACCAAAACTTTATGACTTTCATCCACATTCAGTCCCAGAAGTCAGTGATGAGGTCCCATCGGGATGTAAGGTGTCCTGGGAAAGGTTGTCTTTCTAGTCCTATCAAGGAAAAGCAGCTGGTTCAGAGCACACGCAGTGTTATTTCTCCCATGGTATCCACTCAGGTGACCCATCTGTTGTTCTCGCCTCTCCCATCACCTGCCATGTCTCCTCTACTGTCTGTGCTTCTGCTCTGCGGCAGTTGAAAGCCATCACCAGTGATGCCTATGGGAGCCAGAAGCTGATCCCCACTCTCTCTACTACTATTCAGAATAAGTGTCATGGCAAGATGCCAGCATTTGGGGGAATTTCTCTACAATTTTAAACTGTTCCCCTTCTGTTTTGAAAAAGTAAACTCACTATTAATGCATATCCCTAGTATGTTGTACTCCAAGTAGTGGCAGAAATAATTCATCCTGGCAAAAGGAAATCACCCTGGAAATTACCAGAGGATGTGACATGGATTATTTAGTGTAATGGCTGAAGGTGTTTTCAGTAAAATGCAGTGTATGCTGTGTTCCCTGATCCCATTTGTCCTCTTAAAATTAATTTCTGTAGTGTTTCACAGTTACCTGTTTAATTATTCATTCTGGATGTCATGAAGAATGATACAGTACTGCAAAATAAAGCCAATAAAACAAGTTTCTAATGCTAAATATTGAAGCTGGAAAATATGACCATTACAAATAAGCAAGGATCTGTCTTCTCTTTTCATAAGTATTCTACAAAGACATGCCATGCAATAAACAATAGTGTTGCTTGGATTAATTTTAAGACATTTGCATAAATATGCTTAGAGTTTTATAGTTTTTTTTCTCCCCACTATAGTTTATATCACAAGAGTACGTGTTTCTAGGGCAAAATATTCACCTTACTCTTTCATACCTTTGAAACTTCTACTTGTTTTTGCAGTATAGAGCTATGAAAATAGGCGTGAGCTTTAGGATTCAAACAGATCTGGGCGTGGGTCCTGGATTTATCACACTTGATGTGTAGGTAACTTGCCATGTCTCAGGCTATTTGCAACGTATACTTTGCAAAGTGGTAGTGAGCAAAACCTGAATTTAATATACTGACTTGCCTCTTACTAAAAGGATTAATTTCCACTAATAATTGTATATTAATTACAAATAACATAATTGATTTCAAAGACGAATATAAATAAGAACCATAAGAGAATTGTTATGACTTTATGAAGATTATTGACAAAAGAATTAATTAATTTGAATATTTAAACTTTAAAATTATTTAAAAGATTTGATCTCAAATAGGGTGACCTTGAAACTAAATTTTTTATTAAAATAGAGATGATCAAAACTTGATTAACTTAAATATTACCTTGTTTCCTATATTCCAATATGAGCCCAGAGTCATTAGTGGAACACAGAAATCCCTCTTCTGGGGGAGGAGGGAATCCTTCCTTCCCCCTCATTCTGAAGCCAACCTCAGTGGAAAACGGCCCCTATAACTTGTGCCCTTAGCCATGTTCATGTGATACACAAACACAGGCATTTATTGGAAGTAAAACAATATAAAAGTGTTGATTAAATTGACAAGTTAAAAAGGAAGATGGACTATTTAAGTGTAGTCAAACTTCAAGAGACCCAGGAATCAGAATGAGGAGGAAATTCCAAGAAGCAGTTTCTAAGCAGCCTGGAAAATCCAGCGCAATAGATTTACTGCCACAAGGAGATGGTGAAGTCTTTGCAATCTCCTAAAATGGAGGAAATGGCAATCCACTCCAGCGTTCTTGCCAGGAAAATTCCATGGACAGAGGAGCCTGGCAGGCTACAGGAGTCCAGGGGGTCGCAAAGAGTCAGACACGTCTGAGTGACTAAGCACATTAACAAAGTAGATTTGTTACTGTTTTTCACTATCCATTTCAGACCATATTCCTAGTTTTCCCTATTGAGCAGGGAAGCCCAGTATGTATTGTCTAGTTCAAATATATATTTTAAATTTTAATGATTATTTTTATCTATAAAAATAATGTAGAAAATTAGAATTCCCAATAATTTCACCCCAGAGAAAAGTACTGTTAACACATGTGAGTATTCAAATGTAATTTTAATAATTAAATTTCAAGATTGTTTCCAGTGGCCAGTTGGAGCTTAAAGATTCTTTTTGTATATTCGCAGACTTTTACTATTTGTGTATTATACATTCTTGTTTTTCTAGCTAAGAAGGTACTATTCTCCTTGAGTAATCCTGAGTTAATGTATCTGAAATTTTAACAGTGTCATAGCTGCATTACCAGCTCATGTTTCAATTTGGTGTTTGCACAAACTTCATACCTTGTCATGCTATTGTATATATTTTAAATTCAATATTGTCTGTTTCTTATGAACTTTTTAAAATGATGATATGCTTTTTGTAGTAGATTATTTTTTACAAATTACTTGATAAGAATTGGATAAGAAATAGTATCTAATGGAGCTGGAAGACAAAGTGGAATGAGGTTAAAGGTGTTAAAATGAATCAAATCGGTGAAATAGACTAGTATAACATCTTCCAGAAAGGAACATAAATGTAACAGATTAACACTTTAATTTCTATCATTTTTCAATTAAAAAGACAATATTTGGGGGAAATTTTTCTTTTTCTTCCACAGGACAATCTACATCTCTTTGTCCTTTGAGTCTGCTGTGTGATCATGTGTCCCCGACTCTTCAGTCTGGTTTCCTTATTCTTATTGTTTTGTAACACCTTTTTTTTTTTTCTGACAGTAAATAACATTTTCTCAGAGGCTAGTGCCAGATGCTCCATTCATTCTTTAGTAAGAGGAACAAGCAGTGGCCATGGGTTTTTGGAGGAGTTCTTTACTTTATATACCAGTCTGGGGCAAATTACCATTAAAAATAGATAAGCCATCTTCTCTAGTTGTTTAAACCTCTAAATATAATTAATCGCAAACTTTCTCTGAAATTTTCTTTTGGCTGGTTTCACAGTGGAAAGTTTAAATGAGAGATTGAAATTTTTTGCAATTAAAAAGTCTTGACTGTACACTCATTTCTAAAGGCTTTGCTTGGGAGCCAATATTTTTCTCCTCTTTTGTAATCTATTAAACTATCAAGATTTTTTGAAAATCATAATATTCCTATTTGACACATATTTAACTTATGAAGTTATTTTAATTATTGGTTCTGACTTCAGATTCAAACTGAATTTCCTGGAATTCATTTACATATTTATAATCCTCATATTTCTGAGGTTTAGATGATATACTAATAATATCTGTTAATGGTGTATTCGGAGAAGGCAATGGCACCCCACTCCAGTACTCTTGCCTGGAAAATCCCATGGGCGGAGGAGCCTGGTGGGCTGCAGTCCATGGGGTAGCGAAGAGTCAGACATGACTGAGCGACTTCCCTTTCACTCTTCACTTTCATGCATTGGAGAAGGAAATGGCAGCCCACTACAGTGTTCTTGCCTGGAGAATCCCATGGACGGAGGAGCCTTGAAGGCTGCAGTCCATGGGGTGGTTAGGAGTTGGACATGACTGAGTGACTTCACTTTCCCTTTTCACTTTTATGCATTGGAGAAGGAAATGGCAACCCACTCCAGTGTTCTTGCCTGGAGAATCCCAGGGATGGCGGAGCCTGGTGCGCTGCCATCTATGGGGTCACGCAGAGTCAGACACAACTGAAGCGACTTAGCAGCAGCAGCAGCAGCCCTGCAATGGGAACACAGCATCAGCCAAATGCAAAAGTGTAATTCATTCATATCTCCAACACTTAACCACTGGACTTCACCACCAAGGAAGTCCCTGTTGGTTCTTAAAGAGTAAAAAACTTTTGGAGCATATTTTCAGGTAATAAAATTAATTTAATCTTATGGGAAACAAATATAAATAAATCTTACTGTGCTTTTGTATTTTCAAGTTGAATTTGTTTTCATAGCATATTTTACTGCACGTTTGTGTTTTATGATAACAGCAAATTCAGCCACTAAAAACCGTTTAAGGATTTTATATATTAAGGTATTGTACAACTTATATCTTTCATTTTTATGAAGCAAGAATAATATTTGATAGAAAATACTATTTTATGATGTTTTCTTACACAAAAGTATCTTTCAAAAATGGTATGCATTACCATACCTGGTAAAAATGGGCTTGATGCATATATTTTAGCTGTTTTATCTATTTTAAACTCTGAGTAACCTCTGCCAGTATTATTCCAAGATAAAGGATATATTATCTATTAATTTATGTTTATCTGTATCATATTTTATCTATTATATATTATCATATCATTTTTATTTATACATCACCAATAAATATATTCCAGAAAGAAAAGTACTATATAACAATAATATCAATGCCACATTGTTTTTGCATAATTCTTTTAATTGTTTTAATATATATCTTTCATCTTTTAAAAATCTTTCAAAATCAGTTCAGTTCAGTTGGTCAGTCATGTCTGACTCTTTAAGAGCTTTCAAAATAAATAAATTTGTAATCATGTATATAGTTTTAAGAAACTGTGATGCTATAGCAAGAAACGATATGCCTGATAAACTGAATACTAGAATTAACAGTTTTCCTGAATCACAGTTCAATAATATTTCAAGTACAGATGGTCAATAGTAAGGATTAAAATAACTTTAACAATTCTATCTGAAGATATATATGCATGTGATATATTTATGTGAAATGGTTCAATAAACTGCCTGGCATACCCAAAAATGCCTCTAATTAAAATCGAACATATACTAGAAATATTTCATAATATGTAGGTTTTATTTTTTCCCTTGTGATCATTATCTCTTTTTTGAGAAATGGCCTCTAATAAAGATATTCATTTGGCCCCAGGATATGTGTACACTAAGGAAATAAAAACCTCAAGAGTTCTCCCTTCCCTATTAAACCCGTAAGATATTTGTCAGCTATCCCTAGGGCCTTTTACATACTGGTCAGCTGTACACAGGGATCATTATGAAAACTTCATGTAGTTTTGCAATATAACTTAGAGGTCTTTCAGAGCTGTTATATCTTCTAAGACTTCCTTGTGCTTTATTGAAAGCTTCAGGGAAAATAAATACATCTTGATAGACCCAGAACTTGAAATGACAGTGGACTCAAGAGATCAAGGTTATCAAAGCATGAGTTCTGTGTTATGGCTTGTGTTTATTTGCAGGAAAGCTGCCAAGGTGAAAGGGGTTGTTGTTTTTTTTTAAAGTATTGAATTATCTGAAGGAGAAATTTCTTATCAGTGTAGATGATTTTTGTTGCCAATTGACCTTATTTTTTATATAATCTCTGTCCTTTGACATTTATTAGCTTATAGATGATTGCTGCAGAATAGCTCCCAAACTTGTTCACCCAGGAAGTTATTGAGGATGTTAGGCTATGCGTTTGCTTTCAAAGGCAGGGAGAGGGAGGGGAGAGGTTGAAATGATGAGAAAGGAAACATAGACAGACATTTTACCCATCAGCATAAACTGCCTTGCCTTCTAGATACCCACACTCAGGATTTCTACTGTTTTGTACTTAATATACTTCAGTTCAGTTCAGTTCAGTCACTCAGTCGTGTCCAGCTCTTTGCGACCCCATGAATTACAGCACGCCAGGCTTCCCTGTCCATCACCAACTCCCAGAGTTCACTCAAACTCATGTCCATTGAGTCGGTGATGCCATCCAGCCATCTCATCCTCTGTCGTCCCCTTCTCCTCCTGCCCCCAATCCCTCCCAGCATCAGAGTCTTTTCCAATTAGTCAACTCTTCGCATGAGGTGGCAAAAGTATTGGAGTTTCAGCTTTAGCATCATTCCTTCCAATGAACACCCAGGACTGATCTCCTTTAGGATGGACTGGTTGGATCTCCTTGCAGTCCAAGGGACTCTCAAGAATCTTCTCCAATACCACAGTTCAAAAGCATCAATTCTTTGGTGCTCAGCTTTCTTTATAGTCCAACTCTCACATCCATACATGACCACTGGAAAAACCATAGCCTTGACTAGACGGACCTTTGCTGGCAAAGTAATGTCTCTGCTTTTGAATATGCTATCTAGGTTGGTCATAACCTTCCTTCCAAGGAGTAAGTGTCTTTTAATTTCATGGCCGCAATCACCATCTGCAGTGATTTTGGAGCCCCAAAACATAAAGTCTGACACTGTTTCTGCTGTTTCCCCATCTATTTCCCATGAACTGATGGGACCAGATGCCATGATCTTCGTTTTCTGAATGTTGAGCTTAAAGCCAACTTTTTCACTCTCCTTTTTCATTTTCATCAAGAGGCTTTTTAGTTCCTCCTCACTTTCTGCCATAAGGGTGGTGTCATCCACGTATCTGAGGTTATTGATATTTCTCCCGGCAATCTTAATTCCAGCTTGTGTTTCTTCCAGCCCAGCGTTTCTCATGATGTACTCTGCATATAAGTTAAATAAATTAATATATTTAGCTGTTCTCAAATATTCAATATTTGAGGAGTTCCCTTTGTTCTGGGCAACAGTGGAATCACTGTATTAGTGCCATGAGTAGGATTGTTGTTTCTATTTAGATATGATAAAATAAAAATCTGACTCTGTTTAAACTTTGTACCTGAGATCTTTATATCATTCTTACACAAAAGTGAAACCAAGTCATTGGGATCTCTCCCTTCCTTATGTAATTCAGAAGTTTTAAATATCTCATTTAATCCAAGGGCTTATTGCAGTCATTCATACTGCATATCATAGCCCAGATAAAAGATAATGTTAAATATTATAGCTGTGCTATCAGTGATAGTTACCAAAATTCTTTTGCATTGTAGCATAGCAAGAGAAAACAAGGTTAGACAGTGGTTAATGTAAATAAGATATTAGGAGTCCTAACACCAAAATGTGGATGAAAATAGTCCAGGATTTGTTTTGCAGTCTGAGATAGATATTAGATTTGAAATCAAGCCTTGATAATTAGTTACCATGTGCTCTTGAGCATGTTATTTAACCTATTGTACTTAAATCTCACATGGCTCATTTCTAAATGTTGCCTACCACTAAGTTTCAAGTTTGTTGTCATCATTACTTTAAAAAAATGTATTTAAAATGCACAGCACAAGACAGAACATACTAAGTAACAAAATATCTGCTCAATGATTTTTGATCTTTTTTTCATTTTTTATCATTTCATTTTAAAATTTACAGAATGTTTCAAATAATGTATGTGTGTTTATATGTATGTATATTCTTGTATATGCATACATGTATATGCATATACGGGTGTACATTTGTTTATACATGTGTATGTATGTTTTTGTATGATAGGCTGCAGTCCATGGGGTTGCTAAGAGTCCGGCACAACTGAGCAACTTCACTTTCACTTTCACGCATTGGAGAAGGAAATGGCAACCCGCTCCAGTGTTCTTGCCTGGAGAATCCCAGGGACAGGGGAGCCTGGTGGGCTGCTGTCTATGGGGTTGCACAGAGTCAGACATGACTGAAGCGACTTAACAGCAGTAGCAGCAGCATAATATATGTTAATATATATTGTTCAGGATGTTTGGATTAATCTCAAGAATGATATTTCTTTCAAGTTTTTTGTTTAATCTTAAAATCCATAGAATTATGTACTCCCTACAGTATTATATACTGTAGTATTAAAATATTATCTTTCACAATCATCACAGTTTAAAGTGATATTGTCCCCAAAAGATACTCCACAGTGATTTTGTGGTTTCTTGTGGCTTTTGTTCACCAGTGTATATCCAGGAGAAAGGATAGACACTCCAGTTTTTAAAAAACAACATTAGACCAGGAAGAAATAGAAAATCTTAACAGACCCATCACAAGCACGGAAATTGAAACTGTAATCAAAAATCTTCCAGCAAACAAAAGCCCCGGTCCAGACGGCTTCACAGCTGAATTCTACCAAAAATTTAGAGAAGAGCTAACACCTATCCTGCTCAAACTCTTCCAGAAAATTGCAGAGGAAGGTAAACTTCCAAACTCATTCTATGAGGCCACCATCACCCTAATACCAAAACCTGACAAAGATCCCACAAAAAAAGAAAACTACAGGCCAATATCACTGATGAACATAGATGCAAAAATCCTTACCAAAATTCTAGCAATCAGAATCCAACAACACATTAAAAAGATCATACACCATGACCAAGTGGGCTTTATCCCAGGGATGCGAGGATTCTTCAGTATCCACAAATCAATCAGTGTAATACACCACATTAACAAATTGAAAAATAAAAACCATATGATTATCTCAATAGATGCAGAGAAAGCCTTTGACAAAATTCAACACCCATTTATGATAAAAACTCTCCAGAAAGCAGGAATAGAAGGAACATACCTCAACATAATAAAAGCTATATATGACAAACCTACAGCAAACATTATCCTCAATGGTGAAAAATTGAAAGCATTTCCTCTAAAGTCAGGAACAAGACAAGGGTGCCCACTTGCACCATTACTATTCAACATAGTTTTGGAAGTTTTGGCCACAGCAATCAGAGCAGAAAAAGAAATAAAAGGAATCCAAATTGGAAAAGAAGAAGTAAAACTCACACTATTTGCAGATGACATGATCCTCTACATAGAAAACCCTAAAGACTCCACTAGAAAATTACTAGAACTAATCAATGACTATAGTAAAGTTGCAGGATATAAAATCAACACACAGAAATCCCTTGCATTCCTATACACTAATAATGAGAAAACAGAAAGAGAAATTAAGGAAACAATTCCATTCACCATTGCAACGGAAAGAATAAAATACTTAGGAATATATCTACCTAAAGAAACTAAAGACCTATATATAGAAAACTATAAAACACTGGTGAAAGAAATCAAAGAGGACACTAATAGATGGAGAAATACACCATGTTCATGGATTGGAAGAATCAATATAGTGAAAATGAGTATACTACCCAAAGCAATTTATAGATTCAATGCAATCCCTATCAAGCTACCAACAGTATTCTTCACAGAGCTAGAACAAATAATTTCACAATTTGTATGGAAATACAAAAAACCTCGAATAGCCAAAGCGATCTTGAGAAAGAAGAATGGAACTGGAGGAATCAACCTACCTGACTTCAGGCTCTACTACAAAGCCACAGTTATCAAGACAGTATGGTACTGGCACAAAGACAGAAATATAGATCAATGGAACAAAATAGAAAGCCCAGAGATAAATCCACACACATATGGACACCTTATCTTTGACAAAGGAGGCAAAAATATACAATGGATTAAAGACAATCTCTTTAACAAGTGGTGCTGGGAAATCTGGTCAACCACTTGTAAAAGAATGAGACTAGAACACTTTCTAACAGCATACACAAAAATAAACTCAAAATGGATTAAAGATCTAAATGTAAGACCAGAAACTATAAAACTCCTAGAAGATAACATAGGCAAAACATTCTCTGACATACATCACAGCAGGATCCTCTATGACCCACCTCCCAGAATATTGGAAATAAAAGCAAAAATAAACAAATGGGACCTAATTAAACTTAAAAGCTTCTGCACATCAAAGGAAACTATTAGCAAGGTGAAAAGACAGCCTTCAGAATGGGAGAAAATAATAGCAAATGAAGCAACTGACAAACAACTAATCTCAAAAATATACAAGCAACTCCTACAGCTCAACTCCAGAAAAATAAATGACCCAATCAAAAAATGGGCCAAAGAACTAAACAGACATTTCTCCAAAGAAGACATACAGAGGGCTAACAAACACATGAAAAGATGCTCAACATCACTCATTATCAGAGAAATGCAAATCAAAACCACTATGAGGTACCATTTCACATCAGTCAGAATGGCTTCGATCCAAAAGTCTACAAATAATAAATGCTGGAGAGGGTGTGGAGAAAAGGGAACCCTCTTACACTGTTGGTGGGAATGCAAACTAGTACAGCCACTGTGGAGAACAGTGTGGAGATTCCTTAAAAAACTGGAAATAGAGCTGCCTTATGACCCAGCAATCCCACTGCTGGGCATACACACTGAGGAAACCAGAAGGGAAAGAGACACATGTACCCCAATGTTCATCGCAGCACTGTTTATAATAGCCAGGGCATGGAAGCAACCTAGATGTCCATCAGCAGATGAATGGATAAGAAAGCAGTGGTACATATACACAATGGAGTATTACTCAGCCATTAAAAAGAATACATTTGAATCAGTTCTAATGAGGTGGATGAAACTGGAGCCTATTATACAGAGTGAAGTAAGCCAGAAAGAAAAACACCAATACAGTATACTAACGCATATATATGGAATTTAGAAAGATGGTAACAATAACCCTGTGTACGAGACAGCAAAAGAGACACTGATGTATAGAACAGTCTTATGGACTCTATGGGAGAGGGAGAGGGTGGGAAGATTTGGGAGAATGGCATTGAAACATGTAAAATATCATGTATGAAACGAGATGCCAGTCCAGGTTCGATGCACAATACTGGACTCTTGGGGCTAGTGCACTGGGACGACCCAGAGGGATGGTATGGGGAGGGAGGATGGAGGAGGGTTCAGGATGGGGAACACATGTATACCTGTGGCGGATTCATTTTGATATTTGGCAAAACTAATACAATTATGTAAAGTTTAAAAATAAAATAAAATTTAAAAAAAAACAACATTAGGTGATGTTTTGAGGGTGATTTGTATAAAGAGCATTTTAAAAAGATGTAAGGGTTAAAGATGTAAGGATGCTATTGAGAGCCACTTGATCCTTATACATCTTTTTTGGACACTTAATTATCCCATAGGTGGTGAGTTTTTATAGGATCAGATTCACAATCCCCAAAGGAAGTTAAATCTTTTTCAATCCTGCTGACTTTTACACAGTCACTTTTGAAAAAAATTTCTTTTCAAAGTTAAAATTTTTCATGCATTCAGTGAGATATCATGGCCTTACCTGGAGAAAGCAATGGCACCTCACTCCAGTACTCTTGCCTGGAGAATCCCAGGGATGGGGGAGCCTGGTGGGCTGCCGTCTATGGGGTCACACAGAGTCGGACATGACTGAAGTGATTTAACAGCAGCAGCAGCATAGCCTTACCGAGATAGTTTCTGTCTATAATTTTATGAACCATGAGTTTATCAATTGTTCATTTTCCCTCCTACCCCTATCCATACTGGATGATATCAGGTGCAGCTGATCCAAATGAACCTTCGTGTATGTCCTAAAGGGTAAACTGAATGTTTAGATATAAATGTTCCTGCTCAAGAAGATTCTGTTTTATGTGACTCAGTAGAATTATGTGAATCAATATATTATGTATAAAATTTTGTTTGTCAAAAATTTAAAAGCTTCAAGTATTTACTCCATGACACTAACCTTAGTACTGACAATCAGTAGCCATAACACACGTTATCTGAGGAATTATCCACTGGGAAGCACATGAACTCATGGCAGGATAAAGGTAATCTTTAGGGAGACCTCTACAGCAGTTGCAATTATTGTTCCAAGTCTTCTATTTTCATAATGTTGTCCGCATTGGTTGGTAAATCAGTAAAACCACCAATCAGACCATGCCTTTGGCAAAATATGATGTAGCATAATTACAAAGGAGATATTTAGAGAAAACGGCCCAGCGTCCTCTGTTCTGAATGCCTAAGGGGTTTTTCTGCTGGCCTGCAATTTGATCACAGTCATGCGTGTTTCTCATGCCTCCAGGCTTCCTGGAAGTTCTCTTTATCCATGAACCATATTCCAAAATTTTTACATCTCTACATAAGACAAAGGCTGCATACATCTTAGTATAAAAATGCTGCTTATCAATAAAAATAGTAAAGAACTCACCTGTTTCCTCTGGAAATTTCCTATTCAATTAAGTTTCAACAAGAATTTTATCTAACTAATCACTCAATATATTTTTTTATTTGAATGTTAGAGGAACTATGTCTAATTTCTCATCATCCTGCTTACTTGAAACTGTGCTGATATTGAGCATTTGACTCATTTGATTTGAGCATTTGATGTAAAATATTTTTGCAGAATTATGACACATCTAGAATACCACACATCCACTAAAAGGCAGATTTCACTGGAGAATATGCTTTTGCTTTTCCATGTCTGCTCTTAGTGAGCTCAGTGTTCTAGATAAGCTCGCTGGCAGGTTCTTTATTATTACTCTATGTAGCAATGACGGGACGACAGACATGTAAGCACCTCGCTTCATAGTCTCTCATCAGCTTTTAGAATTCATGTAGGACTCTTTTTGGTACCTACTATGAATAAGACATAAACTCTGTGTTCAGACTTCTTTCACTCTAGTTAAGGAACACAGGCGTAAAGACATCATGAGAGTGACGATATATACATTAAAGCAGTTTTCCCTTAAAAAATCAGGACATACTTCACAAACAATAAAATGAAAAAGTCTGTTTTGAGAACTTGCTTAGTAAGAAGAAAAATAAGGAATTTTGATGCCATAGTTCCGAAGCATGAAAGAATATTCTATTTACATATTTTGAGTTTACAATTATTATGCTTTAATCTTTCACCAGCCTTGTATGAGAGTACTACATCAAGAGAAGTTAAATAACTTACTCAAAGTCACCCAGATAAAAAGCATCAGAACTAGAGCTGGAATTTTAATTTATTTTTTCATCTACTTAAAAATATTTACTGAATATTAACAAACATAAAAACAAACATTAAGTAAGTGCTTACTTCAAAGCACTGTTCCTCCATTCTACCTTAGAATACTTTTTTAAGATTTTTTAAAGCTAATTGCCCTCTCCCTAAGAAATGTTAATACCTTGGATATACTGTATATCTGTTTTGTACTGGAGCTGTTTAGAAGGCCACCAAGCATTGTTAATAGCTAAAAACTTTTTCACCTTCTTTCCCGTTTTGACCCCTTGAAGATGTTATCTCCCCTGTTGAAAATACGTGTTTTAGAGACATTTTTCTAGATGTTAAAGAATAAAAATAAGTAGAATATGGCCCTTCCTCTGAGTCACTTCAATACTAATGGATGAGAAGTACAAGAAAAAAAAAAAATAATTCCCACAGAGAGTAGTGAGTTCCACAATAGAAAAATGTGCAAACTACATTAAAAGCACAAAAGAGACTGTCTGTAACTGGCTGGAAGCAGTTAGAAGAGACTTCATAAACTCCATGGTTGTGGCTTATAGGGGGATAATGTGACCATCAGGTGCAAAAAGGAGAAGGACATTGCAGACAGACAAGAACAACAAAGGCAAAAGGGGTGAGACAACATGGCCAGTTTTGGGGCCTACAAAAGACTCACAGGAGAGGGCTGGAAAAGTATCAGGATTATGTCAGAAACTGGGAGCCTCAGCGTTATTGTGGAAGTAGTGAAAGGGTGACTTGATCAGTTTTGTCTCAGAAGGATTTCTTGGCGGTTTCACTTCTGGTTCATGTAACTAAGGAAAGCCAAAAGGTGCCTGACACACAATGTGTTATTGTAAATTACGTTTTAATGGAAACAGATAAGAGGCCATAATTACATGATGAGATGCTTACCTGAGGCAGGAACTTGGGCCAGGGGAAGATTCTTTTTATTTTTTTTATTTTTAATTTTTTTTATATTTTTTAAGTTTTTATTTTATTTTTTAACTTTACAATATTGTATTGGTTTTGCCATATATCAACATGAATCCGCCACAGGTATACACGTGTTCCCCATCCTGAACCCTCCTCCCTCCTCCCTCCCCATACCATCCCTCTGGGTCGTCCCAGTGCACCAGCCCCAAGCATCCAGTATCGTGCATCAAACCTGGACTGGTGACTCGTTTCATATATGATATTATACATGTTTCAATGCCATTCTCCCAAATCATCCCACCCTCTCCCTCTCCCACAGAGTCCAAAAGACTGTTCTATACATCTGTGTCTCTTTTGCTGTCTCGTATACAGGGTTATTGTTACCATCTTTCTAAATTCCATATATATGCGTTAGTATACTGTATTGGTGTTTTTCTTTCTGGCTTACTTCACTCTGTATAATAGGCTCTAGTTTCATCCACCTCATTAGAACTGATTCAAATGTATTCTTTTTAATGACTGAGTAATACTCCATTGTGTATATGTACCACAGCTTTCTTATCTATTCATCTGCTGATGGACATCTAGGTTGCTTCCATGTCCTGGTTATTATAAACAGTGCTGCGATGAACATTGGGGTACATGTGTCTCTTTCACTTCTGGTTTCCTCAGTGTGTATGCCCAGCAGTGGGATTGCTGGGTCATAAGGCAGCTCTATTTCCAGTTTTTAAAGGAATCTCCACACTGTTCTCCATAGTGACTGTACTAGTTTGCATTCCCACCAACAGTGTAAGAGGGTTCCCTTTTCTCCACACCCTCTCCAGCATTTATTGCTTGTAGACTTTAGGATCGCAGCCATTCTGACTGGCGTGAAATGGTACCTCATTGTGGTTTTGATTTGCATTTCTCTGATAATGAGTGATGTTGAGCATCTTTTCATGTGTTTGTTAGCCATCTGTATGTCTTCTTTGGAGAAATGTCTGTTTAGTTCTTTGGCCCATTTTTTGATTGGGTCATTTATTTTTCTGGAATTGAGCTGTAGGAGTTGCTTGTATATTTTTGAGATTAGTTCTTTGTCCATTGCTTCATTTGCTATTATTTTCTCCCATTCGGAAGGCTGTTTTTTCACCTTGCTTATAGTTTCATTTGTTGTGCAGAAATTTTTAAGTTTAATTAGGTCCCATTTGTTTATTTTTGCTTTTATTTCCAATATTCTGGGAGGTGGGTCATAGAGGATCCTGCTGTGATGTATGTCGGATTCTTTTTAAAAATAATTTCTCTCATTGCACCATAGCAGCTCCACACAGTCCAGGAACTCATCGCATTGTTTTTCTTGTTGCATTTCTTCCACAACAGCCTCTCTATAGTATCTCACAAATTCCCTTTAGGTTACATATTAAAACAGCTTTTGTCAATATGTAACCATAATAGTTTACTTGTATTGACAGGTTATGATATGTCAAACATTGGGATAATTGTTTTAGAGACATAATTTCATTTAATCCATACAGCATTTCTGTAAGGTTATCACTGTTATTATACCCACTCCATATATGGAAAACCAAAATGAAAACAAAGCAAACCAACAGACAAAAAAATAAACAATGTAGAACTATAGCAGCTTAAGTAAATTTCTCAAGTACCTGAAGTGGTTAAATTTGAGATCATGACTCCATAACCCTGGCTATTAAACATCTGCTATTCTGCTTTACATATTATCATTTTCTGACAACATTCTTGTCTTAATCAATTTGAGTTGCAGTAACAAAAAATCACAGACTTGGTGGCTTAGAAGCAATGTACATGTATTTCTCACATCTCTGGATACTTGAACGTCAAAATCAAGGCTCCAGCAAATGTGGTGTCTAATGAGAGTTCACTTCGGTGTCAGAAGTGAGCTGGCAGAAGGGCCTCAGAGCTCTCTCTGAGGCCTCTTTTATCATGACACTAATCCCATTCATGAGAGCTCTGTCCACATGACCTAATCACCCCAAAAGGCCCAGTCCACCTCCTAATACTATCACTTGGGAGCCAAGATTTCAACATATGAATTTTTGAGGGAATATAAATATTCAAACAATAGCAATTCTCCTGACTTTTTTAAAAAAAAAGAATTTTATACTTAAATATTGCTAAAATGTCTAGATTCTTTTTAATTACTTGGGTCATTAATTCAGCTTACTTTTCATTAAGCTATAATTAAAAGGTATTCCTGGCCCATGTGTAATGTATGTGTTTTCAAGAACTGGAGAAGACAAGGCATTGATATTTGTCGTCTTGACTACAGTGTACGAGCTCCTATGCTACACCCTTTCTCGTGTCCTCTCATTTCAGTCCCACCTCGACTTGTGATGTAGCATTAGAATCCTCAAATATCAGATGAGGAACCTTGAAATTTGGAGACTTAGTAGTCTCACTTCTTATATACTTCAGTGTTTATATGTGCAAAATAAAAATACACATGTAAACTTTAGTACTCACAGTTCAAAAATGTTGAATCATTTGGAAATTACAATTCAAAAATGTTGAATCATTTGGAAATTACATTTCAGTATCAGAAGCAGGAAACCTCAGAAAGTAAGTGTTGTTGTCATTTAGTTGCTCAGTTGTGTCCAACTTGTTTGTGACCCCATGGACTATAGTCCTCCACTCCTCTGTCCATAGGATTTCCCAAGCAAGAATACTGGAGTAAGTTGCCATTTCTTTCTCCAGGGGATATTCCTGAACCAGGGCTCAAACCCACATCTCCTGCATTGGCAGGTGAATTCTGTACCACTGAGTCACCAGGGAAGCCCCCAGGAAGTAACATCAAAGATCAAATTATAAGGCAACCTTAAATTCCAAACCAAGAACTAAGAGTGAATCCCATATTGTTAACTTGATTGTCCTAAATAAATGGGAGAAAGCAGAAATTTAGACACTTTCAAATAGCAAATAATCCAAGCACTTATTCATGTGATTTTAAAAGCTTTTAGGTAGGTGTTTGTGTTCTATAAAGAGTATAAGCTTATATTGGAATATTTAAGTGACAGATATTCCAGATAATTTTCCAAGAAAGTTTACATCATGAAATTTCATATTATATTTTTATACTTCATACAATATTTAAGATAGAGAACACCATTCATTATTTTCTTTGTAAAGATGTTGTTATACAGAATATGGTTTGTCATACCCATGAGTACATTTATAATAAGATATTTCAAGGTATTTTATGTTGAGCTTTTAGTTAGGGAAAATATCTTATATTCTTATTTAAAGTGACACATAAAAATAAATTCCAGAAGGGTTAAAAATCTAAATTAAATTTTAAAATCTCCTTAAAACAATGCTATGAAAGTACTAAAAGAGAATATAGAACATCATGGCTATTAGTATTTGAATAGGAATCTTTAAGCACCATAAAAATCAAACACTTGAAAATGAAAAATAACTATAAGCAAAATTAAATATGACCGAATGAAAGTATTTGTATCATGAATAACATATAAAGTTAATGTCCTTAATATGCAAAGAGCTGATACAAATAAATAAAATTAAAACAATCTTATAGAAAGATGAGCTAAGGCTGAGATCAGGTAACACTGCATACTGGTAAACATGCTTTAAAAAATATCTCATGCTAATGATCAAGTAACTAAATTTTCAGTTATCAAAGTGATAAAAGTGAAAAGGAATGGCAATATCATACACTATTAAAAACGGAAAGAAAAAGTAAGAGTGCCCTATTCCCAGTCAGACTAAGAGGAACTTTCCTGCATGTGTGTTTGAAATGTTATTAAAATTTTAGTAACATAAATGTCTTCCTGTCTGCTAAGTCGATTCAGTTGTGTCCAACTCTGTTCGACCCCATAGACGGCAGCCCACCAGGCTCCCCCGTCCCTGGGAGTCTCCAGGCAAGAACACTGGAGTGGGTTGCCATCTCCTTCTCCAGTGCATGAAAGTGAAAAGTGAAAGTGAAGTTGCTCAGTCGTGTCCATCGTGTCCGACTCTTAGTGACTCCACGGACTGCAGCCTACCAGGCTCCTCCGTCCATGAGATTTTCCAGGCAAGAGTATTGGAGTGGGGTGCCATTGCCTTCTCCAATGTCTTCCTGTAGATTGGAAATAATAGAGTGATGGGATTTACATGTTAACCGTGTATCTAGAATTTTTTAAAGTTCATGTCATGCTCTTAACCTCATCTTCCTTTTCCTTACCCCATGTCTTACTGTATTAAAGAGCTCTATTCAGTGGCTGTTAACACTTCCAGACTTGCAGAGGATTTAGTCTGGATCATAGTTACATTTGCAACCACCATCTTCAGGACCTAAGTACATGATAACTGCATCGATGGTTCCATTATCACAGCTTGACCATGCCAGGCTTTATATGGTTGCTAAGTAGGCAGTGTCAATTGTTGCTCTTGAGGATGAAGGATAAAATATTTCTTAAGATAAAAGGAAAGTATTATGAAAAAGCAAATGCTACCTTTTCCCCATGATATCCTATTTCTAAAACACTACCATGTTTTAATGTTTTATTCATTAGGTAAATTCTTAAAAAGATCTTGTCACTTTCTTTAGTAACTTTACCTAGGAAACCATTTACATTTATGGCAGGTGGTTCTATACAAACATAAAAGTTTTTTTTTTTTTTTTAATGTTCATAAAGTTCATATAGGATTAAGGGAAAACATACAGATCTAATGTTGAATGAATCTCATGAGCATATGAATTTTCTATTACCAACCTCCTCTGATCTTAAATGTAAATGAAGCCTCCTGCTAATAATACATTTATTTCAGCACACATAACAACTATTAAAAAATTCTTTTCATACACATACAAAAATTCTTAGTGCACTGAATCATCAAAAATAGATGAAAGCATTGAGCAGTTTGAATATTCTTGTCAATAAATTAGGATGTTACATGACTTTGCTCCAAAACTAGCTATAGATTAACACATGTATATGGAATTCATAAAGATGGTACCAATGATCTTACATGCAGGGCAGCAAAGAAGACACAGACATAAAGAATAGACTTTTGGACTCAGTGGGAGAAGGCGAGGGTGGGATAATTTGAGGATAGCATTGAAACATATACATTACCATATGTAAAATAGATGACTAGTGAGAGTTCAATGCGTGAAGCAGGGCATGCAAAGTTGGTGCTCTGGGACAACCTAGAGGGATAGGGTGGGGAGGGAGGTGGGAGGGGAGTTCAGGATGGGAGGGAACACATGTATACCTATGGCCTATTCATGTTGATTAATGGCAAAAACTGTCACAATATTGTAAAGTAATTATCCTCTAATAAAAATAAATGAATTAAAATTAAAAAATTAACTGTGCAATACCACATCATTATATAGTTTAACTTGGTTTCAGTAAATCTTTAAAATAACATCAGCTGACAAATATACATACTGAGTCTGATGTACTCTGTTATAGTCAAGGAGAGATTTTTTAAAAAGGTAAGACCAACCCTTGTTTTGTGGGAAAATCCTACTCTTGCCTATGAAAGGTAATTAGCAACACACAAGATATTATAGTTGTTCGGAATGGGTGGCAGGGCAGTATTGTATGCTAATATTTTCAGGACATCTATTTGAGAACAGTAAGAAAACCTGTTTGGCTTCACTTGAGATAGACTTGAATATCAGTAATTTTAAAGGTTCACAAGGTCTCATCTTTGGTTCAGAACTGCTTCACTGAAACATGTTTAAGACTGAAATATTAGGTATCACTGTGAAGGAATTAGAATGATACATTAAGCCTTTAGAACTTCAGGGACTTGACTTCCCTATATAATATCTAGTCTTATAGAATACAAGATGACCTAAAAAATGTCAAAATTCAGTGATTCTCTGGAAGGTTGTACAACCAATATTCAGATTTAGGAATATGGATGAGCCACTCCGTGATTTGTTTTATTGTATGGGATATTGATGTCCTATGGAAAGAGAAATAAATCTGTATCAGTTACACCAGTCTTCTCATTAACAAGGCCTCAAAAGGTATAGAGTGAATTTTAAAAGAAAATATATTAGAAAATTATTGTGTTCATTACAAAGGAATACTTAGCTTTATAAACATATTTCAGTTTCTTTTAAAAACAATATATATAAGAATATTTGGTTTGAAAAATGGCAGTATTTATTGAATGTATTTAAAGAAGACACTCACTACCCCTGCTTCAGCATTGTTGTTGTTCAGTCGCTCAGTCGTGTCTGACTCTTTGCGACCCCATGGACTATAGCATGCCAGGCTTCCCTGTCCTTCAGTGTCTCCTGGAGTTTGCTCAAACTCATGTCCATTGAGTTGGTGATGGCATCCAACCATCTCATTCTCTGATGCCCCCTTGTCCTCATGCCTTCAATCTTTCCAGCATCAGGGTCTTTTCCAGTGAGTTGGCTCTTTGCATCAGGTAGCAAAATATTGGAGCTTCAGCATCATTCTTTCCAACGAATATTCAGGGTTGATTTCCTTTAGGATTGACTGGTTTGATCTCCTTGCTGTCTGAGGGACTCTCAGAAGTCTTCTCCAGCACCACAGTTCCAAAGCATCAGTTCTTCAGTGCTTAGCCTTCTTTATGTTTCAACTCTCACATCCATACATGACTACTGGAAAAACCATAGCTTTGACTATACAGACCTTTGGTGGCAAAGTGATGCCTCTGCTTTTTTAATACACTGTCTAGATCAGCATAGAACTTTTTATTATAGCCCTCAGCCACACTTAAGTTGATCCTGGTGCTAATATCCGATTTCCCTTTATCAGCATTAGGATTCTTTTTCTACAGTGTCCAAATACTAACAATTTGCATAGTATTACTTTAAATACATTTTTGCAGTGTATTCAATTTTATTTAAAATGTCTTAATAAATATGACCCTTCATTTGTTGTTTTTAACTTTTTATGAGTATTTTCTTATCTATGGGCAGCACAATGAGAGCGATGAGGAAAGAAGAGATTTAAGAAAGGTTTGGAAGTTAGTATTGAATATGAGTTGGGGGATATGATGTAACAATTGGTATCCTTAATTAACAGGATGATTTTTATATTTCTGATTAGGAAGTGAGTGCCAATTCTATCGGAGAAGGCAATGGCACCCCACTCCAGTACTCTTGCCTGGAAAATCCCATGGATGGAGGAGCCTGGTAGGCTGCAGTCCATGGGGTCCCGAAGAGTCAGACACGACTGACCGACTTCACTTTCACTTTTCACTTTCCTGCATTGGAGAAGGAAATGGCAACCCACTCCAGTGTTCTTGCCTGGAGAATCCCAGGGATGGGGGAGCCTGGTGGCTGCCGTCTATGGGGTCACACAGAGTCGGACATGACTGAAGTGACTTAGCAGCAGCAGCCACTTCTATTCCTTCTATGCAAATGTTTTATGGAAAAATATATGCACATTTTACATTTATCTGTAGCAAAAAAGAACTTCTAAAGTCGTTCCACTGAATTTAGCAAAGTTAGGGCTTTTTTTTTCTTTTTTTCTCCCCAACACATCCAGGTCTTGTAACATCGTTGTTTACCTACCTATAAATACTTTGCCCTCTGTACATACTCTACCTCTGAGGCTAGGCATGTGGCTACTTTTCTT
Source organism: Bos indicus (assembly GCF_029378745.1). Lineage (NCBI taxonomy): Eukaryota > Metazoa > Chordata > Mammalia > Artiodactyla > Bovidae > Bos > Bos indicus. The sequence goes on along the minus strand of NC_091764.1, from coordinate 39,585,172 downwards.
CTTCTCTCTTCTGTTCCTGGTCAATTTAATTCACTCCTTTAGCCCCTAGAGACAAGTGACTGCAGTGTCCATTACTGCCAAATCACACTGCTTTCTTTCATATTAGACCCAGACACTCGCACTGCCCACCAGACATCTCCCAACTGGATGCCCCATAGGCAAAACAAATTCAGGGTATTAAAAATGAAAAGTACTGTTTTGCTTCCAGACATTTCCTTCCTCTTGTGTTATCCATCTAGGTGGACCAGACCACCACTTACACTCACTTCCAAATCAGAAATATAAAAACCAACCTGCTAATTAAGGAGACCAATCATTAAATGCCTGTTGTATCCCCCAACTCATATTCAGTACTGACTCCCAAACCTTTCTTAAATCAGTTCTTTCCTCGTTGCTTCCACTGTGCTGCTACCTTAGTTCTCCCCATCAGAAGCGTTTGTCTATTACAAAGGATTCAAAATTCTCCATCCCAGGTCCCATTTTCCACTCCTCTATTGCCAGAATGGTCATAATTAAATGCAAATATGCTTTTGTGACTTCCTTGCTTACATTAAAGAGTCCTGCTGGCTTAGATAACGTTCAGTCCCATGAACTGGCCTTGCTCATAGACTACTACTATCTCCAGCGGAGTCTCACCATTGCCTGAGACCAAGACCTGAATGGGATCTTAATTCTACTTCTGCCTTTGCTGATTCTGTTCCCTGTGCTGGGAAGGCCCTTTTTCTTTCACTGTCCTTATTTATCTTTGCTTATTAGAAAAAGTATCCTCTGAGACCACTCATTACTTCTTGTCCCAGAAATTGCCATCTATTCTCCATAATTTGAAGGCCTTAAAATCAGGAAAATGACAATACAAATTACAATGTAGCATAAATACTACAATTTAAGGATGTAGAATCTGTGGTGGTGACATTGTCAAGGAGGTGGTTATTTCTTAAGCAGGGAGGGTCTTTCACCAAAGAAGTGACATCTTAACTGAATGTTGAATGAGAATATTCCAAGCAGAAAGGAAAAGAAGGACATTCCATGCATGAGCAAAGATTTAGACATCAGAAAGAATGTGAAACATTTGGGGAAGACTGGAAAGTTTGTGTGGCTGAAAAGGTGTGCCTTATAGAGGTTTTGTTTGTGGGTTAGTCTCTGATGTCTCGTTTCAGTTCCTTTCTTTTGAGTAAGGTTTTTTTTTTATGTTTCTCCTATTCAGATTCTCCAATATTGAGACACCCAGACTCTCTTTACTTTCTTTGTTTCATGTCTTTAAGTTTCATAATGTGCTTGCTGAGCCTAGGTCTTCTAAAAAGAAATAAAGTGCTTCTTGGGAAATTTTAGAGCTTAGATAACCATGAAAAACAATTGAAAACCAAGTCATTAGAATGGTAGCTCATGCAGACAGAGATCACAGGGGAGAAATGATAATTCTCAGTGATCTTTTTTACTTGGTACCCAGTGGTGCACACCAAGCCAAAGCTGTGTTCCTGAGTGTTCAGGAGAATTCTTCTGCACGCAATTCTTCACTCCTTTCTGAACACCACTCTGTTATATTATCCATATTTTCAGTCTGAAAGCATATGAAGCCAAACCCACAGGAAACAAGAGAGCATATATTTCATTGTGAACTGGCATTTTATGAACTCTCTGTGTCCTTGTTCTTATGCATGCCTACTTCATAACAATGAAAACCTCTTCCACCGGCCAGTATATAAAACTCAGTTTAGTTTATTCTTTTTACTATCATGATCATGACAGTGAAAAGGCAAATGGCATTTGATTTTTTTCCCAGTCTTATTTATTACATTTGATCCACACCACTGGCATTTGACCTTTGAATTAAATGAAAATGTATATGAAAGGTGTGAGAGCAAGTGAACATTTGTTTGAAGTGAATTTGTTTGAAGTGAAATATAAACAATGAAATAAATATGAACATAAAGAGTTCAATATTACTATGTATTAACATTATCATTTAACTTTTAATCTTGGTTGATAAAGAGCTCTAATTTATCTGCTTTTCTTTATTTAACACACTATAAATGAAATATTCATGTGAATAATTTTGTAATACTGGGAAAAATAAGGATTATGTAATGATATGATTTATAAGAGTAGTATGCAAAAGTTGTAAAATACAGCAGTTATCTGTAACCACTTAAAGCCCTATTTAAGTAGGTTGCCCTTATTCTAAGTTATTGTACTCGTTTATATTATACTACAGGTTGTTTTTCTTCTGTTGTCGTTCTTGCTTTTTGGATTGGAAAGGTAGAAAAGTCCCGGTCAGAACTTAAATTTGCAAGCCAACATAAATCAAAGCTCCATTCTCCAGGCTGAAGGCTCCTGCCCCTGTCTTCACTCCCAGTGACCCTGTGAATGTAATCTTTTCAGAGTGAACCTTGAATCTGGTCTAGACAGCATGTGACTTATGAAGGGAGGTAGGGTGAGGTGTCCAGGGAGAGGCAAATCCTTTATAAATGAGTCTCAAAATAATGTATTTTCTTTCTTGGAACCCTAAATAGATGAACTGCAACCCACTGTCTTTTTTCTAGGAAACTGTTTAATGCTTTCTTTTCCTTCCACTATGCATGCCCACTGTTTGTAATCCATATTACACTGTTTCTGCTTTTCATTTATTGACCTCCTCTGGTTTAGAGGATAAGTCAGTGTAAGTAAGTGCTCTTGGGTAAGACTGAAGTGTGTAATGAAAGTGAGATAAGGTAGTAATGACTAAGAAAACTTGCCTTTTCCTTCTTAATAGTTTGAACGCTGCTTTCACAGTATACTCAGTAGCCGCCATAGGAAATAATCTAGGAAATATTTCTAATGAGAGTCTGAGGTCATTCTGATTACTAGAGGCAAAGGGGAAGAAAAAGATACGCTGTAATTCGGGACAGTGAATCTTCTACAAGGATAGACTCTACCTAAAAAAATACTTATTTTAACTTAGAAAGTAATGCAAATTTCAACTTCAAAAGTATTCCAACTACATGTCTCAATGAAAGTGGTTGATTAAGAGCACCTATATTTGCATGGCTCATAGGATATCTAATACTGTATCTTAATTTGTTAGTATTCTTAAACCATTGAATCCAGTTGGCTCCTATAAAAGCAATTGAAATCTTATTCTACATGGTTCTTAGGAATCCAGATTTGGTAGCGTTATTTTAAATTCTGGTACTTTAACCATTCACTGAGGTCCATTCATTGTCTAACCTTTGCCAGAAATATGGAGTTCTGTCTCACCAACCCTTCTCAGGGTCTCTATTAACTAATGCTTTGCTTCTCCAGCATATAAGGGCCAAGGCCGAAGCAATCACCATCTTATCACAGTGAGAAAAATTTTATCCTCCAGCATCCAATATCATTTGGCCATTGTGTTTGTTTGTTTAGGAGCTTAAAGGCGGAGTGAAGTGCTTCCTTTGAGAAGTGAAAGCAAAGCAAAACAGAACAAAAAGTTGGCCAATAATTTGTCTCTCTCATGTTTTCAGTGTGACACTTTTGGACAGCTCTGCACAAAAGGGCTAGTGCTTCTCCGCTGTTCTCCAGGCCTACACACTGAGAGAGTCAAACACATGAACAGGAACAGTGAGTGCCTCCCTATCAGAGAGATTTCAACCATGCTTCCCGTTTCAACCACTGGCTTATCTGAATCTAGGGAAGATTAGTAGCAAATGGTGTAAAACTTTCATGCAGGTTCATAGGTTTACTATACACCACAGGTAACTGATTTTCCCCTTGGAGGCAGATACAGCCCCTTACCCTTCTCTTTTTTCTCTGTCCCTTAAAGCAATAAGTAGTTTATCCGTTAATATAGTTTCCATTTTGTATTTATTAAACATTTAATAAATATTTACTGAATATCAAATGTAAAAGCATCCAAACAGTTGATATAGCTGCAGGAAAACCATTGTTCAGATGGCTTACTATTACCTAGATTTGGGTAATGGAAGCAGCTTTTAAAGGACAATCAAAATGAAATGGGACTTACTGTATTTTCCTTCACTGTTTTTCTTATAGACATGTTTATATAATTACCCATATATACTTCTGTTTACTACCTTTTCACTATGACTACTCAATCAAAAATAATTTCCATATTATAGTGAAGGTACTAAATTAAAAAGTTGAATCTGCACTTAATAACTGTTCCTATGATTAGGAAAAATACAAGTTTATTGTGGAAAATTGGGAAAATAAAAATTTCCCATTATCCCAGTACTCAAAGAGTACTGCTGTCTAGGCCACGTCCCATGGTAGGTTAGCATGGGGAGATGTAGGAATTCACTAGCCGTATAACGCTGTGATGATTCTCAGGCTGTCCTTCAGTATCCCCACCAGTCAAGAGCATTCATATCAAACTTTACTTTTTGGGGTAAATATAGTTTTATTTTATTTATTTATTTTTATTGAGTTATAGTTGACTTACAATGCTATTAGTTTTATGTGTGCAGCATAATTTGTTTTCTATGTCTCTGGGTCTGTTTCTGTTTGCATCTTTAAAAAACAACGAAGCTTTATTTTCTAAAATATGTATAATGAAACAACAGATGTGTTGGTTATGCTTTCTCAAGCTATGCAGACCCAGATTCTAATTACATCCCCGCTTACCTCTCCTCCCATTTCCATTTGAGAATTACTAGTCTAAGCAGAAAAAAAATTATAAAGCAAAAAACCCCTCCCAGAAAACAGGAAAACCTCTGATTGGGAACTCTCTTATTGTTCAGACTCCATTACTTATAACTGTGTTATGCTGGGTAGATTATTACCTCCTTGAAATTTATGTCAGAGACATTAGTAGTTTTTACTTAATAATTTGTAAAGTGGCTTGTGAAGATTAAAATGGAAAAGGCACATAAAGTTCCTCACAGTGCTTCTTGGAAAATACTAAGTAACTTTTGATTCCAGGACCTGATTTGGGCCCTATCATCTATTTTGTGTAATTAATAGGTCAGAACAACTATGACCTGGAACAAGTACATGAATTTTTAAAACATTTTATTGGAGTATAGTTGATTTACACTGTTGTGTTAGTTTCAGATGTAAAATGAAGTGAGTTACATTTATGTATATATATCCATTCTTTTTCATAGTCATTTCCCATATAGGTTATTACAGAATACTGAATAGAGTCCCCTGTGCTATATAGTAGGTCCTTGTTAGTTAACCTAGTTTATATACATGCTAAACTGCTTCAGTTGTGTCCAACTCTCACCAACTCTACGGACTGTAGACTTCCAGGTCCTCTGTCCAGGGGATTCTCCAGGCAAGAATACTGCAATGGGTTGCCATTTCCTCCTCCACGGAGTGAACCCAAGTCTCTTATTTCTCCTGCATTGGCAGGCGAGTTCTGTACCGCTAGTGCCGCCTGTAGTGTGTATATGTTAATCCCAAACTCCTAATTCCTCCTTTTCCTTCACATTTCCCCTTTGGTAACAGTAAATTTGATTTGTGATCTGTAAGTCTGTTTCTGTTTTATAAAAAGTTCATTTGTATCATTTGTATTAGATTCCTCATAAAGATGGTATCATATAATATTTGTCTTTCTGACTTATTTCACTTAGTGTGATAATCTCCAGGTCCATCCATGTCATTGCAAATGGAATTATTTCATTATTTTTTATGGCTGAGTAATATTTCATTGTGTATATATACCATGTATTCTTTATTCATTCATCTGTTGATGGACATTTAGGTTGCGTCCATGTTTGACTGTGGTAAAAAGTGCTGCAGAGAACACCAGGGTGCATTTATCTTTTTGAATTATAGTTTTCTCTGGATATATGCCCAGGAGTGGGATTGCTGGATCATATGATATTCTACATTTGGTTTTTTAAGGAATTTCCATTCCATTTCCATAGTGGCTGCAACAATTTACAGTCCTATTGCTTGTGGATTTTTCATGATGGCCATTCTGATATGTGTGAGGGGATACCTCATTGAAGTATTGATTTTCATTTCTCCAGTAATTAGTAATGTTAAACAAATGGGACCTAATTAAACTTAAAAGCTTTTTCACAGCAAAGGAAACTATAAAGAAAATGAAAAGGCAACCCACAGAATGGGAGAAAACATTTGCAAACAAAGGGGCCAACAGGAGATTAATCTCCAAAATACACAAAAAGCTTATGCAGCTCAGTATCAAGAAAAAACCAAACATTCTAACCAAAAAATGGGCAGAATATCTAAACAGACATTTCTCCACAGAAGACAGACAGATGGCCCAAAAGTATCTGAAGCATATGAATTTTTATGTGTAAGTTGAATGCTTTAGATCTCACCATTTTGTGGGGGCAAGTGAGACCACAGTCACAGTAATGCCTAAATTAGGATATTTCTTCCCGCAAACCCCATTCACAAAGCATCTTAACCTCCCTTCAAAAATCTAGTTTTTCTGAGTCTGGAAGGTTATTCATGTTCATCAAAGCCACCTTTGATGCTTTCCATGGAAGTCTATTTCCCCTGCAAGCAGAAAGAGGTTCGTAACATTGTAAAGGAGGCAGTGACCAAAACCATACCCAAGAAAAGAAGTGCAGCAAGGCAAAATGGCTGCTTGAAGAGGCTTATGAATAACTGAGAAAAGAGAAGCAAAAGGCAAAGGAGAAAAGGAAAGATATACCCATCTGAATGCGGAGTTCCAAAGAATAACAAGGAAAGATAAGTCTTCTTAAGTGAACAATGCAAAGAAATGAGGAAAACAATAGAATGGGAAACACTAGAGATCTCATCAAGAAAATTAGAGATACCAAGACATATTTCATGCAAAGATGGGCACAATAAAGGACAACAATGGTATGGACCTAAGAAACTAGAAGGCATTAAGAAGAGATGGGAAAGAATAAACAAAAGAACTGTACAAAAAAGGTCTTAATGACCCAGATAATCACGATAGTGTGGCCACTCACCTAGAGGCAGACATCCTGGAGTGCAAAGTCAGGTGGGCCTTAAGAAGCATTACTAAGTGCAAAGCTAGTGGAAATGATGGAATTCCAGCTGAGCTATTTCAAATCCTTAAAGATGATGCTGTTAAACTGTTGAACTCAATATGCCAGCAAATTTGGAAAACTCAGCAGTGGCCACAGGACTGAAAAAGGTCAATTTTCTAATCCCAAAGAAGGGCAATGCCAAAGAATGTTCAAACTAGTGCACAATTGCCCTCATTTCACATGCTAGCAAGATAATGCTCAAAATCCTTCAAGTTAGGCTTTAACAGTATGTGAACAGACAATTTCCAGATGTACAAGCTGTGTTTTGAAAAGGCAGAGGAATAAGAGATCAAATTGCCAACAAGAGTTGGATTATAGAAAAAGCAAGAGAATTCCAAAAAATCATCTACTTCTGCTTCATTGAATATGCTAAAGCCTTTGACTGTGTGGATCACAATAAACTGTGGAAAAACCTTAAAGAGATGGAATACCAGAACACCTTACCTGCCTCCTGAGAAATCTGTATGCAGGTTAAGAAGCAACAGTTAGAACCAGGCCTGAAACAAAGACCTGTTCCAAATTGGGAAAGGAGTACGTCAAGGGTGTATGTTATCACCCTGCTTATGTAACTTATATGCAGAGTACATCATACAAAATGCTGGGCTGGATGAATTCCAAGCTGAAATCAAGGTTGTGGGGAGAAGTATCAATAAACTCAGATATGCAGATGATACCACTATAATGGCATAAAGTGAAGAGGAAGTAAAAAGCCTCTTGATGAAGGTGAAGTTCAGTTCAGTTCAGTCTCTCAGTAGTGTCCGACTCTTTGCGACCCCATGAATTGCAGCATGCGAGACCTCCCTGTCCATCACCAGCTCCCAGAGTTCATTCAAACTCATGTCCATCGAGTTGGTGATGCCATCCAGTCATCTTGTTGTCCCCTTCTCCTCCTGCACCCAATCCCTCCCAGCATCAGAGTCTTTTCCAAGGATTCAACTCTTCCCATGAGGTGGCCAAAGTACTGGAGTTTCAGCTTTAGCATCATTCCTTCCAAAGAACACCCAGGACTGATCTCGTTTAGAATGGACTGGTTGGATCTTCTTGAAGTCCAAGGGACTCTCAAGAGTCTTCTCCAACTCCACAGTTCAAAAGCATCAATTCTTTGGTGCTCAGCTTTCTTCACAGTCCAATTCTCACATCCATACATGACTACTAGAAAAACCATAGCCTTGACTAGATAGACCTTTGTTGGCAAAGTAATGTCTCTGCTTTTGAATATGCTATCTAGGTTGGTCATAACTTTCCTTCCAAGGAGTAAGCGTCTTTTAATTTCATGGCTACAATCACCATCTGCAGTGATTTTTTGGAGCACCAAAAATAAAGTCTGACACTGTTTCCACTGTTTGCCCATCTATTTCCCATGAAGTGATTGGACCAGATGCCATGATCTTAGTTTTCTGAATGTTGAGCTTTAAGCCAACTTTTTCACTCTCCTCTTTCACTTTCATCAAGAAGCTTTTTAGTTCCTCTTCACTTTCTGCCATAAGGGTGGTGTTATCTGCATATCTGAGGTTATTGATATTCCTCCTGGCAATCTTGACTCCATCCTGTGCTTCTTCCAGTCCAGCGTTTCTCATGATGTACTCTGCATATAAGTTAAATAAGCAGGGTGCCAATATACAGCCTTGACGTACTCCTTTTCCTGTTTGGAACCAGTCTGTTGTTCCATGTCCAGTTCTAACTGATGCTTCCTGACCTGCATATAGATTTCTCAAGAGGCAGGTCAGGTGGTCTGGTATTCCCATGTCTTTTAGAATTTTCCACAGTTTATTATGATCCACACAGTCAGAGGCTTTGGCATAGTCAATAAAACAGAAATAGATGTTTTTCTGGAACTCTCTTGCTTTTTCCATGATCCAGAGGATGTTGGCAATTTGATCTCTGGTTTCTCTGCCTTTTCTAAAACCAGCTTGAACATCTGGAAGTTCACGGTTCACATATTGCTGAAGCCTGGCTTGGAGAATTTTGAGCATTACTTTACTAGCATGTGAGATGAGTGCAACTGTGCGGTAGTTTGAGCATTCTTTGGCATTGCCTTTCTTTGGGATAGGAATGAAAACTGACCTTTTCCAGTCCTGTGGCCACTGCTGAGTTTTCCAAATTTGCTGGCATATTGAGTGCAGCACTTTCACAGCATCATCTTCCAGGATTTGAAATAGCTCAACTGGAATGCCATCACCTCCACTAGCTTTGTTCATAGTGATGCTTTCTAAGGCCCACTTGACTTCACATTCCAGGATGTCTGGCTCTAGGTCAGTGATCACACCATCGTGATTATCTGGGTCATGAAGATCTTTTTTGTACAGTTCTTCTGTGTATTCTTGCCGTCTCTTCTTAATATCTTCTGCTTCTGTTAAGTCCCTACCATTTCTGTCCTTTATCGAGCCCATCTTTGCATGAAATGTTTCCTTGGTATCTCTAATTTTCTTGAAGATATCTCTAGTCTTTCCCATTCTGTTGTTTTCTTCTATTTCTTTGCATTGATTTTGATTGCTGAGGAAGTCTTTCTTATCTCTCCTTGCTATTCTTTGGAACTCTGATTTGGATGCTTATATCTTTCCTTTTCTCCTTTGCTTTTCACTTCTCTTCTTTTCACAGCTATTTGTAAGGCCTCCCCAGACAGCCATTTTGCTTTTTTGCATTTCTTTTCCATGGGGATGGTCTTGATCCCTGTCTGCTGTACAATGTCACAAACCTCCATCCATAGTTCATCAGGCACTCTATCTATCAGATCTAGTCCCTTAATTCTATTTCTCACTTCCACTGTATAATCATAAGGGATTTGATTTAGGTCATGCCTGAATGGTCTGGTGGTTTTCCCTACTTTCTTCAATTTAAGTCTGAATTTGGTAATAAGGAGTTCATGATCTGAGGCACAGTCAGCTCCTGGTCTTATTTTTGCTGACTGTATAGAGCTTCTCCATCTTTGGCTGCAAAGAATATAGTCGATCTGATTTCGGTGTTGACCATCTGGTGATGTCCATGTATAGAGTCTTCTCTTGTGTTATTGAAAGAGCGTGTTTGCTATGACCAGTGTGTTCTCTTGGCAAAACTCTATTAGCCTTTGCCTTGCTTCATTCTGGATGAAAGTGAAAGAATGGAGTAAAAAAGCTGGCTTGAAACTCAGCATTCAAAAAATGAAGATCATGGCCTCCGGTCCCATTACTTCACAGCAAATAGGTGGGGAGACAGTGGAAACAGTAAACAGACTTTACTTTAGGCTCCAAAATCACTGTGGATGGTAACTGCAGCCTGGAAATTAAGATGCTTTCTCCTTGGAAGAAAAGCTCTGATAAACCTAGAGAGCATATTAAAAAGCAGAGATATCACTTTGCCAACAAAAGTCCATAGTCAAAATTATGGTTTTTCCAGTAGTCATGTACAGATGTGAGAATTGGGCCATAAAGAAGGCTGAGTGAATTGATACTTTTGAACTGTGGTTCTGGAGAAGACTCTTGAGAACCCCTTGGACAGCAAGGAGATCAAACCAGTCAATCCTAAAGGATATAAACCATGAATATTCATTGCAACGACTGATGCTGAAGCTGAAGCTCCAACACTTTGGCCACCTGATGCAAAGAGCCAACTCAGGAAAACACCCTCATGCTGGGAAGGATTGAGGGCAGGAGGAGAAGGGAGTGACAGAGGATGAGATGGTTGGATGCCATCATCGGCTCAATGGACATGAGTTTGAGCAAATTCAGGGAGATAGTGAAGGACAGGCAAGCCTATTGTGCTGCAGCCCATTTGAGTGCAAAGAGTTGGACATGATTTAGTGACTGAAAAACGATAGCAACTGGAGGCTATAATAGTAAATACCCAGTATGCCAGCTGGGTCAGTTTGCTAAGAGGAGAGAGAGGTCTCATGGTCTGCTCTCACTGTGATGAGCTAGGTTGCCAGGGCCTGGGTTCCCAGTGCTTGTAGCCACAACCTCACATGAACACAGTCCCTCCCTCATTATTCTTCACAACCACTGCTCCAGAGCCACTCAAAACCAGCCCCTGCCCCTCATCAGTGCCAACATCTGCTATCTTTCACCAGTGTTTATCACAAATCTCTTTACTCCTTCTTCCACCCTAAGACAAAAGCTCAAAAGCCTCTGTTCAGAGCCTCCCATGAATAACCAACCCATTGATTCCACACTCAGCTAGACTCTAGATTCTTGTTTTGTTTTCCTCTCAGATAAGACATGTTGGTTCATTCAGAGAAAGAAACTGAGGCTGAAAATAGTTACTAAATATGCCTACTGGTTAAAACAAATTCATCTCCTTTGCAAGCCCATGATTCATTTGCAGGAGTCTGCCCCCTGCTTTTCAATCTGATGGTTACCTTACCTTTTTCTGCAAAAAGAGTCAGTCCATTGTTGATGCTTATCTCAGATGGGCCCTTCCTGTTCTTCCAATTGGCAGCTGTGTAGCATGGCTCTGGACTGTGCTTCTGCACATCCTTAGGCATTTGTTATGCCTGCTGGGCTTGCAGCCACCCTGCTCTTGCCTGTTATACAGCTGCCGCCCGGGTGCCTGCCATTCCACATCTTCAGCACATCCCACCTGGGGCCTGCGATAGGGAGAACATCATTTCAGCACCAGAGTCTTGGCCATGGTCCAGGGGCTCCCTAGTGGCCTTGCCGCTGACACTTCCTGTGGCTCACGGGGGATTCTGAGGAGACTGCTCGATGCCCAGTCCTGTGTTGTATGTTGCCAGTTTCCTTAGATGTGTCAGTGGAGCAAAATCAAATACAGCATTGACACTACCTTGTCATTTCATGTCCCATAATGCATGCTGACTAAATAGAGTGTTTTTTTCATTACATCTATCAATAAATATTCAGATTTCTTGCTGCTGAAAGCTAGTTATGATTATCAGCTTTATATGAGAAATATTCAGGAAAAAGCTTTTTAATCTAGGATGTTGTGGAAATGGAGAGTATCTCTTAGGCAAAAAAAATGTCATCGACACTGCCTTGAGGTGTCTCCTTATCACTCCTTGCTTTCTTTGTGGGGACCAGTAAATGCGTTACCCTCTCAGAAGGGAGCAATGTTTATTCTCAGTTGACTCCAGGCTATCCTGCAGTCAAAGGCAGACAGATGTCAACAGAGAGATGGTTGATTTAGTATAGCTTTGAACGACTGAATGTGTGAAAATTTTGTTAAGTTGGAAGTGACAACACAAGGGAGAAATCTCATCTCTCCACTTGAATGACAATCTGTGAATTAAAATTCATAAGAGTATATGATAAAGTTCATTAGAATAAATAATCCTATAACTATAGAAGTGTCAAGAAGATATACCAAAAAATTAGCAATGATTATTGCTAGGTGATATAACCATATGTAATTTTTAATTTTCTTTTTATTGCTTGCATTTTCTAACATTTCCACAATACATATACACATATGTATCATTTCTATAATATATATAATTTTTATAATAAAAATGACAATATAGTAAAACTTTTATGTTTAAAAATCATACCCCTAAAATATTTAAATATAAAAACTTTCTTCACTTTTCAACATTTCTGTGATTTTTCTCACATACTAAAAAAATCTAATATAAATAAAACAAAAAACTCTCACATACATCTTTTAAAAATAAAATGTATGTTGTTTATGTGACAAATGCTATGCTATGCAGATAAACAGCAAATTGCCCTCCAATGTTTGAGTTACCCATCTGCTGTCTTACTAAAGTGGAACGGTCATCAGACTGCCATGTGCCTGGACCATATCACCTCAGCACAGAAGTGCCTTCACTGAGGGATGATTTAGTGGAGTATTTGCTGCTTGTAACCTTAGAATTATTTCAGTGTTATCTCCAGGTCTGAGTTTAATGTGCATGCTCAGTCACTCAGTTGTGTCTGACTCTGCAACCCTATGGACTGTAGCCCGCCAGGCTCCTCTGCCCATGGAATTTTCCAGGCAAGAATACTAGAGTGGGTTGCCATTTCCTTCTCCAGGGAATCTTCCTGACTCATGGATTGAACTCACCTCTGTTGTGTCTCCTGCATTGGCAGGTGGATTCCTTACCGCTTGGTCACCTCATACTCTAATTTAAAATATTGCCCAGATTTACCATTATTTACACACATCTAATTAATAGATATCTAAAAAAGTATATGATAAAAGAACAATAAAATAGAATAAAGTTTAAAAGTAATGAAGCTATTGAAATTAAATGCTACTAAGGTAAATAGAAATCTCTTATATTATTCCCAAGAAACAGCTTATTTCTATAGACAGATTTTATGTATCTTCTTATGGCAAAATCAAAATACCTAATCTAAATCTGCTTTGCCTTGGTTCCTAAAAATCTAAGTCAAATTCCCTGTTCACTTATGTATCTGTATATTCTCCTAGTAGTATCTACTCCTTTGCTTTATTTGCTTCTCTTTGTTTTGGTCTTGGTTTTTTGGGTGGAATCTAATATGCCTTCAGTACTGTATTTTAAATAAATAATAGACTGCCCTAGATTTTCTTAGAAGGTAGATATATAAGAAGACTGATCACATATATAAATGTTATATAGTAAACTTTATATGAACAGACATAGTCTCATTACCAAGAACTCTTTAGAATTATTATAATGTTCTAATTTGAATAATTATGTTGGAATGACTGGTTGGAAAGCTTACAGTTTTATCTTCATGCAGGTGAATATAGTTATAAATGAATAGAACTGCCTCTTCATCCTGCCTGCAAGAGAATCCAAATTTATGTATTTAAAACAGGCTCTTTATTACATGCCTCATCCACCAATGCTGCCTTTTACTAAAAATTTTGTAACTAAACTTTGGGGATTGCCTATTGGGCAATTTAAAATTCGTACTAGAAATGTACTCTAAATATATAGCTGATGCTCATTTGCTAAAAATAAATGCATTTGTGAAATGTGTTAAATTCGTTTTGGAAATGTTAACTCTGTTACAGTTAAAGACATTCTTATTTAAAAGAATCTGGAATCTGATCTTTTTTTGTAAATCATGGAAAAATATTGTTTTTTAAATGAAGACTCTATTTGAAAATAGTAATCTACTTCATTGCTAGTATAATGAAAAACATGGCAGAGGACAAACAAGGCCAATGCAGTAAAAAAAAAAAAAAAAAATGTGTTTCTCCATTCTGTTGAGTAGTGGAAGATGGCTAGATTAGTAGTTACATTACTTTTGTTTAGGACTTTCTAGATCTTATCAAAATATTGCATTTCTTTTAAGTATAGCAGGATAAAGCACTCCCCTTTACCCTCAAGGTTTGCATCTTAATTGCAACTTCAAATTGACAGGAGTTAGGTGATGCTGAAACAATCTTCTATGAATAAAGTATGCCTTAAAAAGGAAACATCTAAATAAAATAATTCTTTATTATTATTGGAACGAAAAATCAAAGTCAACTTTAAAAAAATACAAATATTTTAACTTTCTTAGTATTTTGTGAAAATGTTGATCCTTTTTTTGAAATTTATGTAAGACTTTTAGTTGAGATTAATAGTCATCTAAAAAACCATATGATGAAAGGACAATAAAATAGAATAAAGTCTAAAAGTAATGAAGCTATTGAAATTGAATGCTACTAGGGTAAATAGAAGATGAAAAAGTAATATCTTTTGCCAGATGAAGAGATGGGTCTTCTTATTGTATTGTTCAGGCAAACAAAAGCAAGAAATAATCACAACCAAGGTATAAAATAAGATAAATTTTCATACAAATTGAAGTGATAATACACTTTAAATCAGTCATAAAATTACTTGCTATCCAAAAATGTCACTAATTCAGCAACAAGTGCTATAGTTTAAATATTTAAATTTTACTTTTCTAGTAAAGAATTATAAAATGCCTCAACATTGTCTGCAAATTTTTATAGTGACATACTTGTTATATTTTATTAATAAATCTAGATATAAAATTTTTCATAGAGGTATGATATATATTAATTTTCTAAAATTTTAGTCACTCAGTCATGCCAGACTCTGCAACCCATGGACTGCAGCCCACCAGACTTCTGTGTCCATGAGATTTTCCAGGCAAGGATACTGGAATGGTTTGCCATTTCCTTCTCCAGGGGATCTTCCCAATCCAGGGATTGAACCCCAGTCTCCTGCACTGCAGTCAGATTCTTTACCGACTGATGTTATAGTATATTATTAACCTCGAACAGAAAGCATGTTATTAACACACCATCCAAAAATTTAGCTGTATGACTGTTTACAGAAAAAACTGGTTAGGTTTATTTCTTTTGAATTCTAAGTATTTAGCTATTTTAGACATCCATATCCTTATAATTAAACTTACATGAATTATTTATTTAAAGATGACACTTTCACTAATATATGAAAAAAGATTTTTCATTACAGCTGTTTATAAAACTCTGTCATAATATACTATAATCTAGAAAGATTGTTTAAATAAAATTTGTCTCTAAATAAAAATGATCTACTTTTTTCTTCTTTTATTCTTCTGCATGGGATTTTGTAAGTATCAGCAATTTCTTATATATTTCCTTAATCATGCTATTTATATCTCACTTTACACATATGTTTTACAAAAAAACTATGCAAATTTATATGTAAAACAATTTTTTAAAACAATTAGGCCATATTTGAAATTCAGGAAAGAGGTTACTGTTTATAGTTGTTCAACTTGCTAGGCTACTGAAATAACTGAATGGTCTTGCTTTTTGTAAATCATGAAAAAATAAAAATGTTATAAATTATATGAAGAATACATTTTAATTGAGAAATAATGTATCCATCAGGTACATTGTTTATCTTATGATTTCAGAAAGGTATTATTATGTTTCTGTTGTAGACACAGATTACTATAATCCAGCCACCAATTTACATAGATGCATCCATTAAGAATAACTGGTTTATAAGAACTTTATGATAAATATTCCTATAAATCAAAATACATAGACACCTTATAGATCTGTAACTTCTATAGTATAGTAGTCACTAGATATGCATGGTTGCTTGACTAATCTTTTAAATATTTATTTATTTCTGATTTGAGGATAATTGCTTTATAATGTTGTGTTGATTTCTCCCCTAAAGCAATGAGAATCAGTTATAGGTGCATCTACATATGTTCCCTCCTTTCCACCTCACACTCCATCCCACCCCTCTTGGTTGTCACAGCACCAATTTGAGTTCCATGTGTTATATAGCAATTTCCCATTAACTATCTATTTTACATATGGTAGTGTATATATTTCAATGCTATTCTCTCAATTTGTCACATCCTCTCCTGCCCCCACTCTGTCCATTAATCTTTTATTTATGTCTGAGTCTCTATTCTTGCCCTGCAAATAGGTTCATCAGCACTATTTTTCTAGATTCCATATATATGTGTTAATACATGATATTTGTTTTTCTCTTTCTGCCTTTCTTCACTCTGTATAAGAGACTTTAGTTTTATTGACCTCACTAGAATTGACTCAAATTCATTCATTTTACAGCTAAGCAATATTCCATTGTATATATGTGCCAGAACTTCTTTATCCGTTTATCTGTTGATGGGTATCTAGGTTGCTTCCATGTCTTGGCTATTGTAAATATTGCTGCAATAATACTGGGGTGCATGTGTCTTCTACAGTTATGGTTTTCTTGGGGCATATGCCCAGTAGTGGGATTTCTGTGTCACATGGTAGTTTTATCCCTAGTTTTTAAAGAAATCTCCATACTGGTCTCCATAGTGGCTATATCAATTTACATTCCCACCAACAGTGCAAGAGGGTTACATTTTCTCCACATCCTCTCCAGCATTTGTTTGTAGACCTTTTGATGATGGCTATTCTGACTGGTGGAAGGTGATTCCTCATTGCAGCTTTGCATTTCCCTAATAATAAGTGATGTTGAGCATTTTTTCATGTGTTTATTAGCCATCTGTATGTCTTCTTTGCAGAAATGTCTGTTTGATCTTCTGCCCATTTTTTTAAAAAAATTATTTGCTTTTCTGATATTGAACTACATGAGCTGCTTATATATTTTGGAGATTAATCCTTTGTCAGTTTTTCATTTACTGTTATTTTCTCTCATTTTGAGGATTGCCTTTTCACCTTGTTTATGGCTTCCTTTGCTGTGCAAAATTTTTAAAGTTTTATTAGGTCCAATTTGCTTATTTTTGTTTTTATTTCTATTACTCTAGGACATAAAGTCACAGAGGATCTTGCTGTGATTTATGTCAAAGAGTGTACCACCTATGTTTTGCTCAAAGAATTTTATAGTTTCTGGTCTTACATTTAGGCCTTTTATCCATTTTGGATTTATCTTTGCGTATGGTGTTAGAAAGTGTTCTAACTTCATTTTTTTTACATGTAGCTGTCCAATTTTCCCAGTACCACTTATTGAAGGGACTGTATTTTCTCTATTGTATATTTTTGTCTCCCTTGTCAAAGATAAGGTGCCCATTTGAGCATGAGTTTATATCTGGGCTTTCTATTTGGTTTTGTTGGTTTATATTTCTTTTATGTACCAATACCATACTGTCTTGATGACTGTAGCTTTGTAGTATAGTCTGAAGTCAGGATAGTTGATTCTTACAACTCCATTATTCTTTCTCAAGGTTATTTTGGCTATTTAGGGTCTTTTATGTTTCCATATGAATTATGAAAATTTTTGTTCTAGTTCTGTGAAAAATGCCACTGGTAATTTGATAGGGATTGCATTGAATCTATAGATTTTTTTTGGGTAGTATAGTCATTTTCACAATACAGATTCATCTGATCCAAGAACATGGTATATCTCTCCATTGGTTTATGTCATCTGTGATTTCTTTCATCAGTGTCTTATAGTTTTCTGATTATAGCTCTTTTGTCTCCTTAAGTAGGTTTATTCATTGGTATTTTATTCTTTTCATTTCAGTGGTGAATGGGATTGATTCTCTAATTTCTCTGATTTTTCATTTCATTTCATGTATAGGAATGCATGGGATTTATGTGTATTGATTTTGTATCCTGCAACTTTAGTAAATTCACTAATTAGCTCTAGTAATTTTCTGATAGTATCTTTAGGGTTTTCTATGTATAGTATCATGTCATCTGCTTTTCCAATCTGGATTCCTTTTATTTCTTTTTCTTCTTTGATTGCTATGCCTAGGACTTCCAAAACTGTGTTGAATAATAATTGCAAGAGCACACACACTTATTTTGTTCCTGATCTTAGAAGAAATGCTTTCAGGTTTTCACCACTGACAATAATGCTTTTTGTGATTTATCATATACAGCCTTTATTGTGTTGAGATAGATTCCTTCTATGTCAATTTTCTGGAGAGTTTTTTTTATCATAAATGGGTGCTGAATTGTATCAAAAGTTATTTCTGCATCTATGGAGGTTATCATATGATTTTTATCCTTTAATTTGTTAATATGGTTTATCACATCGATTGATTGCATATATTGAAGAATCTTTGCTGTGCTGTGCTGTACTTAGTCGCTCAGTCATGTCCAACTCTTTACGACCACATGAACTGTAGCCCACCAGGCTCCTCTGTCCATAGGGATTCTCCAGGCAAGAATACTGGAGTGAGATGCCATGCCCTCCTCCAGGGGATCTTTCCAACCCAGAGATCAAATCCCTGTCTCCCACATTGCAGGCAGATTCATTGAGCCACCAGGGAAGTCCAAGAATACTGAAATGAGTAGCCTATCCCTTCTCCAGGAGACCTTCCTGTTCCAGGAATCAAACCAGGGTCTCCTGCATTGCAGGTGGATTCTTTACCAGCTGAGCTACCAGGGAAGCCCAAAGAATCCTTCCATCTCTTGGATAAACTTGGCTTGGTCAGGGGTTATGATCCTTTTAATGTATTATTGGATTCTGTTTGCTAGAATTTTGTTTAGGATTTTTGGATCTATGTTCATCAGTGATATTGCCTTTAATTTTTTTTGTTAATAATTTGAAGAATATTTATTTTTTAAAAAAGCAACAAAAAAGACCCTAAAAATAGTCATCATGCAACATTCTGAAATATCTTAGAGCTCCTTGTGTGCATGCCCAGTCACTTCAGTCATGTCCAACTCTATGACCCTTTGGAGTCATAGAGGAACCCTATTGCCAGGTTCCTCTGTCCATGGGATTCTTCAGGCAAAAATACTGGTGTGGGTTGCCATTTCCTTCTCCTAATTTTCTTGTGTGTGTGTGTGTGTGTGTGTGTGTGTGTGTGTGTGTGTGTCAGATGTCTTTTATTGGTTTTTGTTATCAGGGTGATGGTGACCTCGTAAAATGAGTTTGGAAATTCCTTCTTCTGCAATTTTTGGAAGAGTTTGAGAAGAATAGGCATTAGCTATTCTCTGAACATTTGATAGAATTTTCCTGTGAAGCCATCTGGCCCTGGGCTTTTGTATTTGGGGAGATTTTTTATTACAGTTCCAATTTCAGTGCTTATGATTGGCTAGTTCACAACTTCCATTTCTTCCTGGCTCAGATTTGGAAGGTTAATTTTTTTAAAAAATCTGTCCATTTCTTCCAGGTTGTCCATTTTATTGGCATATAGGTGCCCATCTTATTGTCACCCTGCTTATTTAACTTCTATGCAGAGTACATCATAAGAAACACTGGCTGGAAGAAGCACAAGCTGTAATCAAGATTGCCGGGAGAAATATCAATAACCTCAGATATGCAGATGACACCACCCTTATGGCAGAAAGTGAAGAGGAACTAAAAAGCCTCTTGATGAAAGTGAAAGAGGAGAGTGAAAAAGCTGGCTTCAAGCTCAACATTCAGAAAACGAAGATCATGGCATCTGGTCCCATCACTTCATGGGAAATAGATGGGGAAACAGTGGAAACAGTGTCTGACTTTATTTTTGGGGGCTCCAAAATCACCGCATATGGTGATTGCAGCCATGAAATTAAAAGACGCTTACTCCTTGGAAGGAAAGTTATGACCAACCTAGATAGCATATTCAAAAGCAGAGACATTACTTTGCCAGCAAAGGTCTGTCTAGTCAAGGCTATGGTTTTTCCAGTGGTCATGTACGGACGTGAGAGTTGGGCTGCAAAGAAGGCTGAGTGCCGAAGAATTGATGCTTTTAAACTGTGGAGTTGGAGAAGACTCTTGAGAGTCCCTTGGACTGCAAGGAGATCCAACCAGTCCGTTCTAAAGGAGATCAGTCCTGGGTGTTCTTTGGAAGGCATAATGCTAAAGCTGAAACTCCAGTACTTTGGCCACCTCATGCAAAGAGCTGACTCATTGGAAAAGACTCTGATGCTGAGAGGGATTGGGGGCAGGAGGAGAAGGGGACGACAGAGGATGAGATGGCTGGATGGCATCACCGACTCGATGGACATGAGTTTGAGTGAACTTCAGGAGTTGGTGATGGACAGGGAGGCCTGGCATGATGTGATTCATGGTGTCGCTAAGAGTCGGACACAACTGAGGGACTGAACTGAACTGAATATTCCCTTATGATCCTTCATATTTCCACACTGTCTGTTGTAAACTCTCCTTTCTCATTTCTAATTTTGTTTAAGACATGTCCCTTTTTCTCTGTATGAGTCTGGCTAATGGTTTGTCAACTCAGAGAACTAGCTTTTAGTTTTACTTCTTTTTTATTTGTTTCTGCTCTGGTCTTTATGATTTCTTTCCTTCTGCTAACTTTGGGGTTTTTTAGTTCTTTTTTGCAGTTGATTTAGTATAAGGTTAGGTTGTTTATTTGATGTTTTTTTGTTGTTGTCATTGTTTCTTGAGGTAGGACTGTATTGCTATAAACTTCCCTCTTAGAACTGCTTTTGCTGCATTCCATAGGTTTTGAATCATTGTGTTTCATTGTCATTGGTTTTTATGTATTTTTTGTTTTTTGATATCCCACTTTATTTCTTCAGTAACCTGTTGGTTATTTAGAAACATTGTTTAATCCCCGTGTTTGTGTTTTAGCAGATTTTTTTTTTTTTTTTCTGTAATAGATACCTACTCTCATATAGTTGTTGTCAGAAAAGATGCTGGATATGATTTCAATTCTCTTAACTTTTCCAAGTCTTGATTTGTGACCCAGGATTTGATCTGTCCTGGATAATGTTCCATATGCACTTGAGAAGAAAGTGTATTGTTCTGCATTTGGATGGAATGACCTGAAGATATCAATTAGGTTCACCTATTATAATGTATCTTTTAAGGCTTGTGTCCTTATTAATTTCCTGTTTTGATGATCTGGTCATTGGTTTAAGTGGATTATTATTATGTTACTGTCAATTTCTCCTTTTATGTCTGTTAATATTTGCCTTATGTTTTGAGGTGCTCCTGTGTTGGGTGCATGAATATTTACAATTGCTATGTTTTCTTCTTGGATTGAACCCTTGATTATTATATAGTGTCCTTCTGGATCTCTTATAATGTTCTTTATTTTAAGGTCTGTTTTGTCTGATATAAGAATTGCTGCCCCTGCTTTATTTTGATTTCCATCAGCATGGAATATCTTTTCCATCCTCTCACTTGCAGCCTGTGTGTGTCTCTATGTCTGATGTGGATCTCTTGTAAACAGCATATATACAAGTCTTGTTTTCGTATCCATTCAACCTGTTTGTGTCTTTTGGTTGAAATGTTTAATCCAATTACATTTAAAGTAATTACTGATATATATGCTCCTATTGGTATATTGTTTTTGTAGGTATTTTCCTTCTTTTGTGTTTCCTGCCTATAGAAGCCCCTTTAGGATTTGTTGTAAAGCTGGTTTGGTGATACTAAATTCTCTTAACTTTTGTCTATAAATCTTTTGATTTCTCCATCAGTTTTGAATGAGATCCTTTCTGGTTAGACTAACCTTGGTTGTAGATTTTTCCTTTCATTACTTTAAATATATCCTGTCATTCCCTCTGGCCTGCAGAGTTTCTGTTGAAAGATACCTGTTAACCATATGAGGTTTCCCTTGTATGTTACTTGTTGCTTTCCTCTTTCTGCTTTTAATATTTTTTCTTTGTGTTTGATTTTCATTAGTTTGATTAAATATGTCTTAGCATGTTTCTCCTTGGATTAATCCTGTATGGGACTCTGTGCTTCTTGGACTTGA
The DNA here is from genome assembly GCF_029378745.1 of Bos indicus. NCBI lineage: Eukaryota > Metazoa > Chordata > Mammalia > Artiodactyla > Bovidae > Bos > Bos indicus. The sequence continues at coordinate 39,563,202 of NC_091764.1, read as the reverse complement.
TTGACTATTTTCTTTCCCAATTTAGGGAAGTTTTTGACCATAATCTTCTCAAAGATTTTCTCAGATCCTTTTTTTTTCTTTTCTTCTTCTGGGACACCTAGAATTCAAATCCTGGTGCATTTAATATTGTCCCAGAAGTCTCTGAGACTATCCTCAATTCTTTTCATTATTTTGTCTTTATTCTGCTCTTCAGCAGTTATTCCCACCATTCTATCATCCAACTCACTTATCCATTCTGCCTCTTATTCTGCTACTGATTCCTTCTAGAGTATTTTTAATTTCAGTAATTGTGTAGCTCCTTTGTTTACTTATTCTTCTTCTGGGTCCATGTTAAAATGTGTTGAATGATTCTTGCATTTTCTCCATTCTGTTTTCAAGATTTTGGATCATCTTTACTACATTATTATGAGTTCTTTTTCAGGTAGTTTGCCTATTTCCTCTTTGTTTATTTGGTCTTGTGAGTTTTTAACTTGTTCCTTCATTTGCACAATATTTCTCTGTCTTTTCATTTTACCTATCTTACTGTGTTTGAGGACTCCTTTCCCCGGGTTATAGGGTCATATTTTCTTTTGGTTTTGGTCTTTGCTGTCAGTGGATGAGGTTGGTCCTGTGGTTTCTGTAGGCTTCATATTGAGAGGAACTTGTGCCTGCATACTGGTGGGAGGAGGTGAGGTTTTTTTTCCTTCTCTCTCTGATGGGCAGGACTGTGTGAGGTGATGTTTTCAGGATGTCTGAGGGAAGCCCATCTGTTGATGATTGGTTTGTGTTCTTAGCTTGTTGTTTGGGTGAGGTGTCCCGTATTGTACACTGTCAGAAGTTGGATGGTGCCAGGTCTTAGATGCAAGTGGAGGCCTTCATGGGAGTTCTCACTAATTAATACTCCCTGGGCTCAAGAGTTCTCTGAAAGTCTAGTGTCCTGGACTCAGTGCTCCTGCCCCAGAGACTCAGGCCCAATATCTCATTGGGGAATCAAGATCCTATAGCCATTTGTTTTGACAATAAAGGGCATTAAAATGAACATACAAAAAAACAAACAAAAAAACTAGAAAAACAAATGAACCCCAGACAAATGATAAATGCAAAATCAGACAAGTAGAAATAAAACAAAGGAACATACACAGACACACACACAAACAAAACCAAAACCAAAACAATCCTAAGAAAACAAGGTACAAGGGAGTGACTCTGCAAGTATAGGAAACCAAAAATGATATCAACCAATTAAAATAACAAAAACCACCAAAAGAGAGAACAAGACCAAGGCAGAGAGCCAACTGAGGAATAAAGCAAAGAAAACAAAAGAAACTAACAACAGTTGTGGAAAAATGAAAGGAAAAGTTAGGAAAGCAAAGTTAAATAGAAGTATATAAAAAGATTTTTGTGTACTAAAGAATAGCCATACCAAGAAAAGAACAAGAAGAAAATCAAAACAAACAAAAAAGGAAACAAACAAGCAAAGAAAAAGCCCAGAGAACTGCAAAAATCCAATGTAGAGGTAGAAGTATTTAAAGGAAATTAAAAGTTTGATTTAAAAAAATCTCAAAGGCTTTTATATATATATATAGTAATAATATAAGCAGCAACCACAACAACAGAGAAAGAGAAAAAAAGAAAAAGAAAAATACTAGAATCACTTACAGATCAAATCAAAATATAAAAAATAAAAGTAAATGTTTTTCTCGGGTCTCAGCTGTTAGAGTCCTTTTCCCCAGTGTGATTCATAACCTGCTGCTGCTGCTGCTAAGTCGCTTCAGTTGTGTCTGACTCTGTGTGACCCCAGAGACGGCAGCCCACCAGGCTCCCCCGTCCCTGGGACGAACATTGGAGTGGCTTGCCATTTCCTTCTCCAATGCATGAAAGTGAAAAGTGAAAGTGAAGTTGCTCAGGTTGTCTCCTTGAAAGTTATACAGTCATGTCCGACTCCTAGCGACCCCATGGACTGCAGTCTACCAGGCTCCTCCGTCCATGGGATTTTCCAGGCAAGAGTACTGAACTGGGGTGCCATTGCCTTCTCCGGATTCATAACCTACCTCCACCTTACTAGGAACCCCTCTAATACTGGGAGGTAGGGTGGTCTCTGGACCTGCTGAAGGGACCTGCTCAGACTCTAATCTGGCCCTACTCCTGTCTGTTCTTGCCTTCATGTCCACAGTTGCCAGAGCTAGGATTGTGTGTGTGTGTGTATGTGTATGTGTGTGTGTGTGTGTGTGTGTGTGTGTGTGTGTGTGTGTGTTGGACAGGTGGGGGGAGCTCTCATTGTCCTTTTATATATCCCATAGACACAGAGTCTACCTGGTAGATCATGTGGATTTAATCTGTAGTTTGCACAAATGGTGGAAAGTTTTTCAAAACTCTTCCTTAGCCCCTCCACCCTTGGAGCTCAATTGTAGCTATATCCCCACCTCTGCTTATGGGTCATCCTCAGAGTTTTCTCTTGAGGCTTCCCTGGAGGACCTGGGTCTGTCCCAGTGAGGACTGAGTATGGAGGTGACAGAGCTTTTTGTGTTTTTTTTTTTTTTAGCTTTTTGGATTGCAGAGACCCTCGTGGCACCAAGTGCACAGGGAAGCCGGCGGCCACAGACACAGGGGATTTGGAACTATTAGAATCTTTTTCTAGGCTCTGGCAGCTGGAGTTCAAAGGATCTCCTTTTCTGATCCTTCTCTATTGCTCAGTGCATCAAGCACTCAAAGGGCCACTCTCTCTGAGGTCTTAGCTGCTGGCCTCAGCATACAGGGGGAGAGAGGCTTCAGTATGACTCCACCCCCTGCCCATGACTTAGCAGTAGCACCCGGCCTCACTGCTTCCTGGTTTTCCTCTAAAGGCATTACCCATTGTGGTCATCTCCCTCCCTTCCCAGTGGGCCATCTCCCCACAGTCAATAGCAGTCCTTGCCCTGGGATTGTTCTCCAATCCCTATGCTTCAACTCCTAGCTGCCGCACATTCCTGTGGACTTGTGTTCCTGTCCAGGGTACAAAGGGCTATGGCACAGATTGTCTGTGTGGTTTTCACTCCATTTAGACTGTCACTGGTCAGCTGCTTCAGTCTTCAACAGCCTCAGATTCTCATTTCCCCTCTGTCCTAATCTATTGCCCTGATGTGGGGATTCACCCCTGCTCTAGCTTCCCCAGCCCCCAGGTGCAGGTCTGGTCCCACTAAATTTCCTCCTCTTTTTCCTTTCCTTCCTTTGTTCTATTGAGTTTTGCATGGATCTGTACATTCCTTTCCAGTGGTTAGGAACTCCTGCCAGCTGTCAGCAGGTGCTCTGCAAGATCTTCTGCATCTGAAGATGTATCCTGTGGAGAGAGATCTATTCCATGTCCACCGACTTCTCCACCATCTTGTCTCTCCCGTCTGTTTGACTAATTAAATTAATACATGTCTGAGTAGACATTTGCTGGATTTCACAAACTTATTAATTGTTATACTTATTACGTGCTGATATGACAATATTTTGAGTTAAATAAAATATATTGTTGGACTTCCCTGATAGCTCAGTTGGTAAAGAATCCGCCTGCAATTCAGGAGACCCCGATTTGATTCCTGGTTTTGGAAGATCCACTGGAAAAGGGATAGGCTACGCACTCCAGTATTCTTGGGCTGCCCTTGTGGCTCAACTGGTAAAGAATCCACCTGTAATGTGGGAGACGTGGGTTCAATCCCTGCATTGGGAAGATCTCCTGGAGAAGGGAAAGGCTACTCACTCCAGGATTCTGGCCTAGAAAATTCTTGGGATCGCAAAGAGTCAGACATGAGTCTTTTGAGTTAAATAAAATATATTGTTAGAATTGTTGGTGTTAAATCTAGCAATATATTTTATTTAGTATGGAAACTAGAAAATTTAACATTTCAAGTTTAATAATGTAGTTCTCATGTATGTTCATAGTATTTCTATTGTACTGGACTGTTCAAGATACTCTTCTCCAGTGTCCCTATTTTATAATTTAATATAGTAGAGCAAATATCTCTCTTTAGGGTGAGTATCAGCTGTGGGGATATTTGAATATACTTTGTTAATATTTGTGAAATAATATTTCAAGAATTATAGCATGATTATTACTTTTATTTTTCTTCTATATAGTAGTATTAAAATAAATATTTCAGTGCAAAATTAATATTTAATCTTAAAAATAAAGAAATACACCATATCATTATATGATGAATCAGTGGCATTTAATCCTTTCTTTCATAAGTTAGAAAACTTTATGTTAGAAATGAACATTTTTATTAAGTACCAATGTGTTTATCATGGCACAGTTTGGAAATTTTTCCAAAAAGGAACCAAAATAAGTTGGTATGCCTCAATGATTATGATATATTATATGTATTATTTTCTGTAATGGAAACATTAAGAACAGTATAATAATAGATTTTAAAAGCATATAAGAATAAAGTCTCTGAGGAAATGAGATGGGAAGAGGAGATCAGGACTTAGTAAATCATCTCAACAAATTCATATCAACAGGGAGAAGGTTGACTACTGTGCTGAGCCAGGGAGGATGCAGGTCCCTTACTAGAGAAATTACCTAAGGTTAGCTGATGAGCAATGCTCAAGACCATGAAGTTAGAGTTTCTGCCAAAGATCATCTGCTTAAGAGTCTAATGATTGATCTGTCTCAGTTAATGTTATTTTTGGAGTTTAGGTATTGTAAATATAAAATGTCTAAGTGATCCAAAAAATACACTGTAGCAAATGTTATCATTCCTAATGTGGGGCATACAATTTGACAAAAAAAATAAGCAGTTTCAAAATGTGTGTTAGAGAAATTGAATATAATAATTATGTTATCAGATAAATTGAAAAACTTCCTAAGATAATTCTGTTGGGGGTATTTTTGACATTCTGGTTTCATGGATAAATGTTCTACAGTTGTGATTTTAAAAGTTTTTAGACCATAACTAACAGTAATACATTTACCTCATAATATATACACAGCTTACCTAACCATATTTTGCTGTTATTATAGCTGATGGACTTTTATATTTTCTATCTAGTCTATTCAATTTCATTTTCTGGTTATGATCCACTAAATTGACCTCACAACCACCAGTCCCCATTTAAAATGATCCCGAAGTTGAAAAATATGTATATTGTTCAATGCAGATGTTAGGCAACTGGAGAAATAAGGTCAAACTGCAAGACTGAGCAGCAAAGGATTAAAAAGCAAGTAGGTTCAGGATCAGCAGACCCCATCCTCAGCAAGGAAAGGGCATCAGAAGGGTCTGATCACCTGTGATTAGAGTCAAATGTAATTCTGATGCAATTATCTCTTACCCAGTATATTTTCCTTCATGAAACCAAAACAGCCCTAACCAGATGAACCAGACAAGGCAATACACCTCACTGCCTAGAGCTGAAACGAGAATGCAAAGAATTCCTCACAAAGGCAGACTGCAATTGAAATTTTAAAAGAAATAATAAATTATGAATTGCTAAAATGAATTGCACTATTAAGATACACAATTTAGGCCCTCATAAAATACATGGACAAATAATTTTAATGTTTTAATTAAATTCTGATTATAAGTTTGTAAATGAAAACAAACAAGACTGATGTGTTATTTGGTCCAGACTGTCTGAATTAATTATTTATTTTCTCATCTTTTCAATCAGTTTCTCTCCAAAGGAATATGGTTGTTTATAATTTCTATTTCTCTTGAAGATGCAATCCCACTTTATTTTCATATTTCCTGCTTTTCTTCTATTAAAGAGATGACATTTTCCTTTCCAATTTCAGTACATATTCTACTTTGCTAAATCGGTGTGGTAGGTGTAGTACTGCTCTTGCATTGTTCAGACCATTTTTAAATTTCTCTCTGTTCCTAGACCCCTGCTTTCCTCCAGCTGGTATTGACAGGCAGGAAGCTTGCACACATCATGCTGCAGCTTGTTTCTTAAGGGACTTTTCTTTCGCAGTTAATCCATGGTGTAAAGTCCAGGCTCCTCTCTGCGCTTTTGATGTTCTTTGCTAAATCTTCTACCTCTGTGCCTGAGACACCCAAACTGTAGCACATCTTTTGAAATGTAAAGGGCAACCCTTATCACTGTAGAGTGTGTTCCTTGAATTTCGCTGCTTTAATTTTGGGAAAGTGGTTGTAGCTGTGAGCATCAATCAAACTGAGAGGTCTGTACAATTTGAATAAAACTTTTGTGCAGCTTGAGAAGGAGAAAGGTAAACACTGAAAAGCCTGTAAGTTCTCAGCCCATCTGTGAACCGGTGGATAAGGCCAGGGTTTCAAGATTGAAATGGCCACTATCTTTTAGCTCTCTGTGGGTACACAGCTCAATATCTTTTCATAACTACTACCACTCAAAAGTATCATTATTGAAAATGAAAACCACATGGTATATAATTGGGATTATAAAATAATGTTAAACTCCTCTCTCTCTATACATCTATTGTTATTTAGTCACTCAGTCCTATCTGACTCTTTTGCAACCCCATGGACTATATATAACCCTCCTGGCTTCTTTGTCCATGGGATTTCCCAAGCAAGAAAACAGAATTCGGTTGCCATTTCCTTCTCTAGGGGATCTTCCCAACCCAGGGATCAAACCTGCATCTCTTGCATTGCAAGTGGATTCTTTACCACTGAGTCACCTGGGAAGCCTTCATATTCATATATATATGAATATAATACATAAAATACACCCATATATATGATGTATATGTATATTTATGCTACCTTAAATATCCTTCTTCATATATAGCTATGCATTCAGTTGTATTTCTTTAAGATTACTGAAATAAAATGTATTTTTTTCTGTCTATACTGAGGCATGGCTGATATTAAAAAAGCTATACTATATGAAGCAAATATGGAAAAATCTAATAAATATCATTATAAATCCAAAATGAATTTAATCAGGCTCAGAGACAGGAAGAAGTTTTATCCAACTGTATAAACTGCATTTAAAATGAACAATAGGAAGTAAATCTAAAAGCAAAATCTAATTTCCAATTATAAATACGGTTGTTTTTAACCTTTTATCAGAGCCACTAGTATTGTACAAAATGTAGAGTAAGATTGCTTTATGTAACTTGACATTTGATGGTTGTATACTAGCTGAAATGTGTTCAGAAAAATATTACTTGATATAGACACACAAACATGATTTAAAAATAGAGAACTAAGATTTGGGGAGCTTGTTATAATATAGCTCAAGCTTGTTTTAAAAGGTTAGCTTCAAAATTCTGCTTATATCTGTCTGGATCTCCTCTGAAAACTTATGTCCAAGATGTTTCTAAGAGCCCACCAGCATAAAGAGTGGAACTTCTTTCACTGATGGACTTACTATTTCCTTACAGCTTCCCTCCAGGGAAGGGTAAAATATGCCTGGCACTGAAAGCAAATCTTGAATTTTATGAGACCCAGGAAGATAGGAGACCATTATGGGGAGTATTTAGGTGGAGCCAAGTGAATTTTCTCTCGGCACTGAAAGTGAGGCTTTTATTCTTTATTTAGCCAGAAGGTAAAGAGTATTATCAACAGTACTCCAGGGAGCAACATTCATGGAAAGCTCCTTGATGGTTGCAGCTCAAGCAAATTTGGACACAGTAAGCAGAACGGAACCATTTTGATGAACTTGAGATGATTGTTGTCCTCTTCGGTATTGAACTTGCTCCTCACCTCCATTTCACCTTTGAAGTTCTTCATCTAAAGTAATTATATGGAATCTACTGCACATTCTTAATAGCACCCTCTGCTACTTATTTGGTAGTGTGGGTTTATGTTCATTCATTTTGAAGGCATCAGAGAAGGGAGCCTCCCTTGAAGCAATCCCAGTTACCTATGTTTTGCCTATTTATTCCAAAGCACATGGAATTATATTTAAGAGAGGACTGTGTCTTCAGTGTACTCTCACTTGACTAAAGCCAATGTTAATATCTATATGTTCTGTGCTAGTACTTCATATATACTAATACACTAACGTGTTTTTTCCACTTTATGTTGTTAAAAAGGAAAGTTCACCAGAGTATATATTGGTCAGAGCATGTGTTGACAAATCCCATGGTAGCTAGTGGAATTAATTCAGCCATCTTCAGATAAGATCAGATCAGTCACTCAGTCGTGTCCACTCTTTGCGACCCCATGAATCGCAGCACGCCAGGCCTCCCTGTCCATCACCAACTCCCGGAGTTCACTCAGACTCACGTCCATCGAGTCAGTGATGCCATCCAGCCATCTCATCCTCTGTCGTCCCCTTCTCCTCCTGCCCCCAATCCCTCCCAGCATCAGAGTCTTTTCCAATGAGTCAACTCTTCCCATGAGGTGGCCAAAGTACTGGAGTTTCAGCTTTAGCATCATTCCTTCCAAAGAAATCGCAGAGCTGATCTCCTTCAGAATGGACTGGTTGGATCTCCTTGCAGTCCAAGGGAACCTCAAGAGTCTTCTCCAACACCACAGTTCAAAAGCATCAATTCTTCGGTGCTCAGCCTTCTTCACAGTCCAACTCTCACATTCATACATGACCACAGGAAAAACCATAGCCTTGACTAGACGAACCTTTGTTGGCAAAGGAATGTCTCTGTTTTTGACTATGCTATCTACGTTGGTCATAACTTTCCTTCCAAAGAGTAAGCGTCAGCCATCTTAGTCACTTTTAATCAATCCCCTAATCATGTTTTGAAAAGTCAGTTCAGCACACTGTTCATGACAATAAATGTATCTGTTGTCATTTTTAGTGTGAGTGTGTGTAGTAATGTAATGTTAGTGTGCTTTTTTCCCTTTAATATCATCTTGGAATAATGTTAAAATAATGACTACTTAGAACAGGCAAAATGAGATTCTTAATTGCTGATTAAATTTCTTTTCTAGTTTCTTTAAGGAAATGTTGCTTCATCTGGCGTTCCTTATACAAATTCAACTCCGTTAAACTTATGAAAAAATATAAAATAAAATCATCATGCAAAGAAAATATTTTAGTAGATTAAACTATCACTTAAGTCAAATACCACTTTTACTCAAACTGCTCAGACATGACTCCTAAAGATACTCCCCTATAATCTTTTATACCCAATTCTCTCCTGATAGCAATTGGCTAATCTTTACCTGGAGGCCAGAACTTTGATTAATCTTAGAATATAGCATACAGAGACATAAGGTGCTTTTTCAGGTTTCCTTAGGAGATAAGATAGACCATTTAAATATACTTTGTTATGTGATTTTCAGTAAAAATGAATAATTTAGGTTCATTATGTGTTGTTTAAAAAAAACTATTTTTCTTTCATGCTTCTAAGTTAACATAGTGAATATTATCAGTATGAAAAAGTAAAAATTATCCAGTAAAATCTGAACAAGTTGAACCATTGATAACCTAATGTGGCAGAATTCAAGAGTTATTGATGTAACTTTCTTATTATAAGGGAAAAGGATTATCTTGACATTTCAAGTGTTGCCAAGATGCCATTCTTAGTGCTATCTTTTCAAAACTTGAGCCATACAGACATGGGTGTGACACAAGCCTTTGGTAATCAATTTTATTTATCTGTACCTCAGTATCCTCATCTGTAAAATAAGATATTAAAATTAGCTTAAATCATTTTTTGTTGTTCAATCACCAAGTCATGTCTGACTCTTTTTGACCCCATGAACTGCAGCATGCCAAGCTTCCCTGTCCTTTACTATCTCCCTGAATTTGCTTAAACTCATGTCCACTGAGTCTGATGCCATCCAACTATCTCATCCTCTGTGCTCTCCTTCTCCTCTTGCCCTCAATCTTTCCCAGCATCAGGGTCTTTTCCAGTGTATTGGCTCTTCCCATCAGATGGCTAAACTATTGGAGCTTTAACTTCAGCATCAGTCCTTCCAATGAATAGTCAGGGTTGATATCCTTTAGGGATGACTGGTTTGATCACCTTGCCACTCAAGGGACTCAAGAGTCTTCTCCAGCACCACAGTTCGAAAGCATCAATTCTTTTGCACTCAGCCTTCTTTCTGGTCCAACTCTCACACCCATACATGACTACTGGAAAAACCATAACTTTGACTATATGGACCTTTGTCAGTAGATGTCTTTGCTTTTTAATGCCCTGTCTGGGATTGTCATAGCTTTTCTTTCAAGGAGCAAATGTCTTTTAATTTCATGGCTGCAGTGATTTTGGAGTGTGAAAAAATAAACTCTGTCACTGCTTCCATTTTTCCCCATCTATTTGCCATGAAGGGACCAGGTTCCATGATCTTAGTTTTTTGAATGCTGTGTTTTAAGCCAGCTTTTTTACTCCCTTTTTGTACCTTCCTGGTAGCTTAGCTGTTAAAGAATCTACCTGCGATGCAGGAGATCCTGGTTCGATCCCTGGTTTGGGAAGATCCCCTGGAGAAGGGATAGGCTACCCACTGCAGTATTCTTAGGTTTCCCTGATAGCTTAGACAGTAAAGAATCCTCCTGCAATGCAGGAGACCTGTGTTGGGTCTCTGGGTTGGGAAGATCCCCTGGAGAAGGGAATGGCTACCCCCTCTAGTATTCTGCCTATCTGAGGTTGTTGATATTTCTCCAAGAAATCTTGATTCCATCTGTGATTTATCCAGCTCGGCATTTTGCATGATGTACTCTGCATTTAAGTTAAATAAGCAGGGTGACAATATATATTCAGCCTTGACATACTCCCTTCCCAATTTTGAACCAATCTGTTGTTCCATGTTAAGTCATATAAGATTGCAAGTGTATACATCATGCTGCTGCTGCTAAGTCGCTTTAGTCGTGTCCGACTCTGTGCGACCCCATAGACGGCAGCCCACCAGGCTCCCCCATCCCTGGGATTCTCCAGGCAAGAAGTGGGTTGCCATTTCCTTCTCCAATGTATACATCATATATGGTAAAAATAATAACAGCAGCCAATTTCCTCTGGTTTGCCCTAATTGTACCTATTTTATAAAGTTGATGAGAGAATTAAAATCTCTTACATGTAAGCTTTTAGTACAGTGTTAAACATGTGGGAGTAAACTTCCATTCATTTTAGTTCCTATTCTTATTATTAGAAAAAGAAAAATCAAGGAATATTTGGTCCATCTGGAAGTGGGAAAAAAAAAAATACATTCAAAGCAATACTATCCAGCAGCCCAAAGCCCAGCTTTCCATATTACTCTGAGGAACTGCTCTGGAGAAACATGGTTTTCAGCACAGTCAGAACAAAGAACATTAAACAAGTCAGAGACACAGTTCTTCAAGGTTTGGGGAAAAAAAAAAAAAAAAAAAATACCAGCACATACATAGTGAATCATTATGGCCATGGAACCTGGGAAGGAAATCTTATCGAAGGAGAACCAGCATTGCATCCCGGGAAGGGAGCATTTAATCTTAATTGTTAACATGGACCTTCTTTACTTCTGGTCAGTGTGCCCGTTTCTTTAGTAATTAAAACAGATGTACAATGTGTGTTTCATAGGCCCTATGTTCTAGTTAGCATCAAATTCAAGTCAACTTATGTATCCCTTTACCTCAATATGTGAAAATTTATTTTATCAGTGAGTTTGCAGATCAGGAACTTGGCTGTGGTAATTTTTTTTTTTTCCACAATAAAATAAGAGCTGTAAATCAGAGTGGAGAGGATCTCAGATATTGGAAAGTGAACTTAATTGATAAAAATGGAAGAACTGTTGAATGGTATTGAGACCATTTGAGATGTGAGGCAATGAAGTTAAAGTAAACAGTAGTCCTGGTTGTATAATTTTCTCCAGCTACATTCATTGACTCAATAGGAAGGAATGTGAAGAAAGCAGAACCAATACAATATTGTAATTAACCTCCAATTAAATACATTTAAATTAAAAAAAAAAGAAAGCAGATGGTTGTGAGCTTCTGGAATTTGAGTTTTGAAAGGAAAGTACAATCAAGGAGAGAAACCATGTAGGTGAAGGTATGATTATAATAATAAATCAGCTGTAAGTTGGAGAATGAAACTAGGGGGAAGGTGAGAGAAGATGAAAATTTGGGTCTAGAACCCTGGGGACCATAATGTTGTAAAGAGGGTACTATTTGAATAGGGAAGATAGAAGGATAGGAAACTTTGATTCCAGGGTGGAATGTTTGTATTTCAGTTTTGGAGACAGTGCAGATTCTGTTGATGAAACCTCGGATATGATCCAGAGAAAGTATACTGAGGTACTGTGAAGAGCAAGATCATCTGAGATTAGGAGGCCAAGAACCTGAGGGTCTATTGAGTTGGATAGATAAGTCTGATTGCTGATCACATTATCAAGACTAGGTAAAGTTTGTATGACAAGGAAGATGGCCTACAGCTAATTTCAAGGGAAATGACCAAGAAATGAGTAACTTGCCTCCAAAGAGGTGGTGAGGGAAGAATAGCAAGTTTTGTAATAGGCAGATAAAGAAATGGTCTGGACGTGGAAATTAGCAAACTGACCGAGAATTTGAACAATTAAACATTCTGCAACCTAGTCTGAAGTGAAATTTCCCCCTTTCTATTCCATTTCAAGTTGCTGACAAGTACCCTATTGCATAACTTCATGTCTAACCTTCTAGTGATAGTGTTTTTGTTATTGTTTTCATTTATGCACACCTCTTGGGCAAAGGCCGTCCTTTTCTCTGGGAGACTCCGGTAAACCTTTGCCTCTTAATTAGCATTTGAATCTCTGGGAGGCTATAACACAGCCTTTGCTAGCATCTCACCAAACTTAGCCCATCAGAATAGAATCTTTCACAGGCCCACTTGCTGCTGCCTTCTCATTATTCTCAGATCTTTTCCACATTTTTGTTTGGGTTGGTTTTGTTTGCTCTTGAATACTGAGAGTCTGTCTTTGGCAGCACACAAAATGTAATGAAGCTTTGGAAGTATTCAGTGAAGAGCGAAGAAAGAAAGGAAGAAAGAAAGAAGTCAAATTGATGAGTGTTGTTCTAAATGCAGATGGCATTGACTAGTTTGCTGAGATCCTTCTCTGAAATAAGCTCGGCACCATCACCTTCTTATCTTGGAATCAGTCTTCCTGCCAGAAGTGATGGCTGGGACAATGCAGATGGCTCTCAAAAAGGAGCTTCTCTCAGAACCCAGTCCTTATCACGGCTTCAACTGGCAAAGGCTGTCATTCACGCTGTCACTCACAGTGGGCCCACAATGGATCATGTCTGCCTTGCACATCATAGATAACTAGACTAACAGGGGCTGGATTTAATTCCTTGGTTAAAAAAGAGGCGAAAAGATAAATCATTGATTATAGAATATCTGATTTTCCTTTAATTTACTTGTCACTGAAACTGTAACCTTGTGTTCCAGATCAGTTAAATTTGTCAGCATCCCTAATAGAAACCACCATTTTAATAAGATTTTTCTCAAACTACCACATATTTAAAAGTCCGTGTCTGTGACTCTTTCAACCCTGTGTCAGAGTAATAGTCTTTCCTTGAAAAATCAGCACCGTGATTTTGATGTGCTTTGGAATTCTTATCCTAACACTTTAAGATCAAATGAACACTAATGACCTTGATAGAGCATTCTTGAAAAAAAAAAAAATTGGTTAGGTAAAAATGAAAATATGAAGGTATGAAACATAAAGGTATTTTGTGTAAAAATCTACTGTTTATTCAATGGTGACAGCAGAGGATTCATTTACACATCTAAAGCAACTTTGTATATTGACAAACAAGGTGTTCAAGACAGAACTGTCATAATAATCACTATGCCTATTCACTACCATTTTATGTTATTGTATGTCACAAATGTTGTTCTCCTCATATTAAAATAATCTGTTAAAAGGAGCAGTAACTCTTAGCTATATTAATTATTGAGTTTTCAAAAAGCTAATTAATGATATCTGACCTGATTTTTCTATTGAAAGAAAGTATTGAAGATTTTAAGATATGCAAACATTCTGCAGTACACAGTAAAATATATTTATAATGTTTGCCCAGAATATTATTTTTTTTCACTAGATTACTATAGTGAGAATGAAAGGACTAATATTACTTGGATCTTTCTTTGCTCAGTGGTAGGAAAACAGCTACCATGTTCAGGAAAATACATAAAGTTAATGTGTCCACGATATAGACATATGAATTTTACTGGAGCAGGAAACTATGAACATGACTCTTGATATTCTAACCAACCTAATGTGGTAGCTTTTCCTGGGTATCTAATTTCCACTCCTATTAATATAGTTTTATGCTTATGTTCATTTATCCAGAGAATTTTAACTAAAAAAGCTAGTGCATGGTTTATTAAAATATTAATTGGAGTAAGCTTTCTTTTCAGAAATTGCATGCTGATCTACACAAAACTAGTTTTAGGATAAGGCATATAAAAAGTACTCTTTTATAAAAAAGGCTAGTTCTTTCAAAGGTTTAAATATGTATATCCAAATTAAGGAGACATTTCTTCTCAGTTAACAGTTCTCATTGAGAAATATTTATTGTCTGTCTATGAAAAACAAAATCTATTGCTCATATTATTCAACAAGTATGGCCAATAATATGTCTGATTCTATATATTATGCCCTAGAATAATGTATATGTCAACTAAAGGCTGGTTCATCTTGCTTATAAGATATAGAGAGAAGGAAGAAAGTTGAAAAATAGAAGCTTTAGGAAAGAAAAATACTCTTATATGTGTCAGCACTTGTGAAAAAAAAAAAAAAAGGTATTATTCTCCCTGAAGCCCAGTAGTGCTCTTATACTTCTCTTGTAGTGACCATTGTAGCTTACTGGCCAGCTCAGCAATTGGTTATCCATGAGTCAAATCCCACACCACTCCACACCTGGTCCAGTCAGTGGCCAACTCCACCTGAAGACCAGCCTGGCATGATTTCCCAAGAAATAGGGCTATGTACAGGGAAGTGACAGCCAAAAGAAGAAGCTGAACTCAATTGTCATGTGACTGATATGTCCGAACATTGTCTCTCTTATATATGTGAATCTGACTCTGGAAGAATTTGAAAATTTGTAAATTTGTACTCATTTCTGTACTGGAGAAATGTAAATACTACTCTGCTTCTCTATCCCTGCCAAGTCTTTTCAGTTTCTTAATCAGTACCCCAAGTAGAGGCAGTCAAACTCAGAGCTGTGTCCCTTAAAGAAGAAGGACAGTGTGACCAACAATGGCTAGGTGACTGGACTACTCGATGCTGAGAAATATGGGGTCTCCAACTTGGGCCTGTCTTAGTTCTCTACAGTAACCTGTGAATTTAGGGATGACATGCCGCAGTCAGAATTCCAAGGGTGGGCAGGCTAGAGGAACTATGGAGCTTTGCCCCAGGATTTAGATTTGATAATTTAGGTGGGTTCTTCAGAGGCAGCTCAGAGGATTTCCATAGTCTATCTGGTTTATCATACAATAATTATATCACTTCAGTTTTTACACTTTCTGCTCTTTGTGTGAGTCATGTCTTTACATGAAAACTTATCAGATGACCTTGATCTCAGGATTCAGCTTCCTTTGTCACCTGCCAGGATGAAAATGAAGTCATTCCTTGGAATCCAATAGAATTAAATCATCTTTGACCCTATCCTCTCCTGGAATAGACAAAATCAAGACTATAATGGATGCTGGGTTACCGACATAGATAACTTAGTTGAGGCCTCAGGATCCATTCTCTAATGATTTTGATTTCTTACTAACTTGACCTAGATGAAGTGTTTTCTATAAACTTGTTCTCTTAGAGAATATAGCAGTATCTAGCTATGTGGCTACAGCACGTAATTTTGTTATTTATACAGGACTGATAGCTATTTGTTCTGATCGTTTGTTTTCACATTCCTCTCCAATATTAAAATACAACCTAGTAGTACAGTAAATTAGATCACTCACTTATTCATCTAGTGTTCGTTAGTGCCAACTATTCAAATTCTTATAAATCTCAAATTCATGAGGTCTGCAAGCAATGTATGTAGGTTAGCATTATGAACTTACTTATTTTAACAGAATGAAAATGTTAGTGAAACTCTTATAGCCTTAATTTTCCATTTTGAATATTACTCAAAGGATTATTTGTAAAGTATATGCAGTAAAAATGCCATGGGCACAATAAATCAGTCTTTTTTTTTTTTTTTTTTTTTTACTTTGGGTTTTAATTATGTAATGTATACAGGCATGGGCTTCCTAGGTGGCACAGTGGTAAAGAATCCACCTGCCAATGCAGGAGACTCAGGGGATGCAGGTTTGATCCCTGGATTGGGAAGATCCCATGGATAAGGAAATTGCAACCCACTGCAGTATTCTTGCCTGGGAAATTTCATGGACAGAAAGCAGCCTGATGGGCTACAGTCCATGGGGTTGCAAAGAGTGGACATGACTGAAGCAGCTTAGCACACACTCATGCATGCAGGCATAGACTTGCATTAGGAAAAGGAGGGAATTATCCATATCCTGGTTCTACAACCACATTGGACCAATTCTACTACACTAGATGGATAGCATATCTATTGGCAGTAGAAATGTATCACTCTCTTTATCACTATACCTACTTGGTTTCAGAATGCTAGCAGGTACTGTGTTAATTATCAGTCACTTCATAATAAACTTAAAATAACAAAGACTTATTTATCTCACCCAGTTCCTTAGGATCAAGAGTCTTAGAGCAGTTTAGGTGGGTAATTCTGATTCAGTGTCTCTCATGAGGTTGCAGTCATGATGTAGGCCAAGGCTGTAGTCATCTAAAGGGTTGACCAGGTCTAGAGAATCTGCTTTCTACCTCACTCCCATGGCTCTTGCCAGTAGGCTTCAGTTCCTTCCTGGCTGTTGGTCAGAGGCCTCAGTTCCTTTCCACAAGGTCCTTTCCTCTAGGACTGCTCATCACATGGAAACTGGCTTCTTCAAGAGTAAATGATCCGAGACAGAGAGAGTAGACAGACAAGAGCTATGGTATATTCATAAACTCATCTCAGAAATCATATATTATCACTTCTGCCATACTCTGTGGTTAACACAGACAACCCTGGTACAGTATAGGAGGAGATTACACAGGACTCACACACCTGGCGACAGGGATCACTGGGGGCCATATTGCTTGGTGTTGTTGTTCAATCACCCAGTCGTGTCCAACTCTTTGCGGGCATCCTAGAGGCTGGGTTAAAAGACTTCTGATCCAATTCCCAGCTGTTTTCTGGAGAAGTCTGACCAAATTAGGCCTCTGTATAAAGTGATTCTCAAAAAGAGATGAAGAGGCACAGAGTTTGAAAGAGCATGTTAATATTATAGTATAATTTTATATTTTTAAATAAGAAAACACAGTTTATAATACGAGCTGTTTGTGTGCTCAGTCGCTTCAATCATATCTGACATTTGTGATGCTATGGACTGTAGTCTGCCAGGGTTCTCTGTCCATGGGATTCTTCAGGCAAGAATACTGGAGTGGATTGCCATGCTCTCCTCCAGGGAATCTTCCCAACCCAGGGACTGAACATGAGTCTTTTGTGTCTCCTGCATTGCAGGTGGATTCTTTACCACAAAGCCACCAGGGAAGCCCAATATGGGCTTGTTGGTGTTCAGTCACTAAGTCATGTCTGACTCTTTGTGACCCCATGGACTACAGTATGCCAGGCTTCATTGTCCTTCACTATCTCCCGGAGTTTGCTCAAATTCATGTCCATTAGGTCAGTGATACCATCCAACTATCTCATCCTTTGTGACTCCTTTTCCTTCTGCCCTTAGTCTTTCCCAGCATCTGGGGCTTTTCCAGTGAGTCAGCCCTTTGCATCAGATGGTCAAAATATTGGAGCTTTAGTTTTAGCATCAGTCCTTCCAATGAATATTCAGGATTGATTTCCTTTAGGATTGACTGGTTTGATCTCCTTGCAACTCTCATGCATTTTCTCCAGCACCACAATATGGGCTACAGAAAATTAAATTTAGCCATTATCCTTCTTTGCTTATGGACATACACAAGTACCTGCATGCTAGTGATTTTTTATGGAAAAAGTTGACTCAGAAACTTGGTTTGGGGGGGTGGGGGGGCAGGGATTTTATTTCTATTTCAAGGAGCAAGGGATTTTAATGTTGAAACTAAAACAAAATTAGAAACTTGTGGTGAAAATATAGACTAATTATTAGAATTGCTATCACTCTTATTAATCAAGTTAATCATTAATCGCATAGTTCTTTGATTAATAGATTTGATCAGGTTTAAGAAAAAAGTTAATTAAAATATTTAGTATCAAGTTACATGAAGAAATCAAGGATTTCTGGCAGCCTTACGGTATATAGATCTAAAAATAAATTTTTAAATGTTATTAATGTAAAATTTAATTATTTCTATCCTAAAATACACAAATATAAGATAGTGTATGTTTACTCCTTATTAACAGAAGCATTTTATATGTGATTTCTTCATGCTAAAGCAGCTTCCGTGAGTTGGAATCTATCCCAGAGATCAAGGAAGCTGATTATATCATTCTGTTATAGTAGAACAGCAGGAAGAGTTCAATGAGGCTTTTTATCTTAAATTATATTTTCAACTTGACCTCATTAATTTTTTTCCTTCTGCTTGTCATCATTGTTAGGCTTACTATTTTTCGTATTTCCTCTCGGCCCCTTTTAAAATTGTCCTTTAGAAATCTCTTTCATGGAGAATTCATTATTTCTCTAGTGACAACATATTGAGTGCCCTAATGCACTGATTTCACTATGCCTCATGACCTACATTTAGAAAAATTCAGGTAGGTTTTCTAGTTGCTGATTATTTCTTAGAAAAATCTTTAAATGTCAAAAGCTATTTTTCTGTTTGTGAGTGCTCAGTTGTGTCCACCTCTTTGCTACCCCATGGTTGTAGCCCTCCAGGCTCCTCTGTCCATGGAATTTTCCAGGCAAGAATACTGGAATGGGTTGCCATTTCCTACTCCAGGGCATCTTCCCAACCCAAAGATTGAAAGTGTGTCTCATGCATCTCCTGCATTGGCAGGCGAATTCTTTACCACCGAGCTACCTGGGAAGCTGTTTTTCTTTTTATTCATGTCTATTTTCAAATTTATCTGTAAAATGTCCTTAGGAGAGAAGATGCTGTAGTCTAACAAGTAAAGAGTACATTTTTGCTTAGATTTTGTTTTTTAGAGTGGAAAAATAAATAAGAGATGGGGGACTTTTTTCCTCCAACATATGACCTAAATTTCTGTCCCAATAATGCTGATGTTTTCTATGAATTTTTGTAGTAATTGACCTATTTTTCAACAATTGTGTGTGTAATGTAGGTATAAATATATATTTTAACTATTTCATGTAGATATCAATATGGGTATAATTTTGA